>NW_003852416.1:7246921-7261441 GCF_000181295.1 Otolemur garnettii
CAGTGTAGTGGCAGCCGCAGTGTTAGTGACAGCCACAGTGTTAGGGGCAGCCGCAGTGTTAGTGGCAGGCGCAGTGTAGTGGCAGCCGCAGTGTTAGTGGTTACCACGTTGGACAGCACAGTTCTAAAGATCCCTTGAGGTCTGCATTCTTGTGGTCCCTCTCCAGGCTCTTGCCAGTGTCAAATACTTGGTTTCCCTTCATGAGTGCTGTGTCTTTTTCATCACTTCATCTCACACTGGATGTTACTCTTCTTCCTCCATTTCCCCAAGCACCACCAGCACAAGGCAGCTGTTTTCAGCAGACTCTGCTGGATGTCTGGGATGGGTAACGGGAGGTTGTAGCACAGAGTAGGCAACAGCTGTCCTGATGTTCTCAGGTCATCTCTAGTACAAAAAAAATCTCATTAAAGAGGGCTCTTTTCTTTCTTTCTTTTCTTTCTTTCCTTTCTTTTCTTTGTTTTCTTTGTTTTCTTTCTTCTCTCTCTCTCTCTTTCTTTCTTTCTTTCTTTCTTTTTCTTTCTTTCTTTCTTTTTTTTCAGATTAGTAGACTTTAAATTTTAGAGCAGCTTTTACTTAATGGAAAAATTGGCAAGAAAGTCCAGGCCAGAGCTATCTTCCATACTTACTTTTTGAACCTCATCTGCCTCGCTGTTGGTAGGGCTTCCTCTCTCTTCCAGATCCTTCTCCCCTCTGTCCCAATTAGATTAGGACTCTCTACATTCCACTGGGGTATCTACTTTTCCTAAGTCCATTAGGGTGGTTTCCCAGAATAACAGCAGTGCTCTCCCTGAGGAATGCTGTCTTCCTCCTACCCAGGTGACCCAGACCACAGCCAAGTCCTAAAACAACAGTTTTGTTTTCTTCCTGTTAGATCTAGAGCTGTAATAATGAGCTAATGTCCCAGGACAGAGGATTTGGAGTGGGACACATATGCCCAAACAAGCTGGGGCTTTTGTTCAAGAGTTGGCTGAATGCACAGGAGGCAGATTCAAGTTCTGACTGTGATTTTAGAGCCAACCAGGCCTTTTCCCTGGAATTCTCTCTCCCTCCCACCCTGCTCTCCTTCCTACATTTACCATGTTGACAAAGCCCCCTATTCCTTGAATGCAGGCAGAGATTGCTTTCTGCAAGTCAAAAAAAAAAGGCCAATGATGCAAATGGCTGTGAGAATAGAAGGCAGAGATGAAGTCCTTTTGCTACAAATAGGTTTTTGAAAAAAAAGGGAAAGAGGGCACAGAACATTCTACCCCAAAGCTAAGCAGGTATGAAGGTGGGAAAGGGTTGCTGGGGAGGAATTAGAATTTATAGGATAAACTTAAATCATGTTCAGGCTTCACGAATTCAGATTTAGCTATGACAGGATAAAGCTTGGGGAGAAGGAGTTCTCTTGGTACACTCATCTCACTTCCTAGAATGTCTGATATTGTGAGATCTGAAGGACCAAGAGTTACTCATCCATCATCATGTTTGTAGTCAAAGAGCTCATGGGGTATGGGAAGAGACAGAAATAGGCAACATTTCGGAGACCGAACAGTAAGTGCTGTGATGGAGAGGTATAGAA
Organism: Otolemur garnettii; assembly: GCF_000181295.1. NCBI lineage: Eukaryota > Metazoa > Chordata > Mammalia > Primates > Galagidae > Otolemur > Otolemur garnettii. Next base: position 7,248,483 of record NW_003852416.1, read on the forward strand.
TGCGGAATGGAAGACGAGACCCCTAGGGAAGATGTAACAGCAGGCCAGGTGGAAATAATGTAGCAGCTGGTGTGATGGAAACAGATTTGAAAGACCCTTAAAGTTAGGGTTGATGGGATCTGATGACTGAATGGAGGAGTGAGGAAAGATCCAGTTTTCAGCTGGACTACTGAGTGGAGAGGTGGCGTTCCCACCAACTAGGTAAATTCAGGAGCACTTGGTTGGGGGCAGAGCTGGGGAGAGAGAACACAAGTTCAGTTTGGGTTACACTGAGGTTGAGGACACAGGGTACACTGAGTCCACAGGCTTAGCACTCAAGTGATGCTGGCCCCTTTGGGGAAGCAGGATTTGAAAGTCTTTGGCATGTGGATAATGGCTGAAGCTGCATGATTGTGTGTGAAATGTCCCTGGGAAAGTGCAAACGCAGAGGACATGTGCTAAAGAATGCCAGTAGAGCCTCCTCCCCAGGCTCCACCTCAAAATGTACCCATCTGTAATGGGATGAGGAAAACGGTTCACTGGATGGAGGGACTCTGTAATTCAATGAAAAGGAGACTCTAAGAGTTTGTTGTTTCTTACATGTGGATCTCTACGAACGCTTTGAGACAGACTGTGTTATGGGCCATTATTTCACTTTCAAGAAACACAGTCACCGGCTTCCTTTGTGATTCACGCAGGCGAGTTTCAGCTTTCTTGGCTTATCGCAGTGGTTCTCAACCTTCCTAATGCCGCGAACCTTTAGTACAATCCAAAGGGGTTGCGACCCACAGGTTGAGAACCGCTGGTATCGGTTTTGCTAGGAGGGCTTCATTTGTTTCCATCCACGTGGACTTTACATTTCTTGATTTTTGTGTTTCTCAAAACTTTCATAATGACCCATGTAATAACCCCTTGGGAGTGGAATGTGGCTGCCAGGGTTTGAGTGAGGCTGTTCTGTCTTCAGAATTCTCTGCTTCGTTTCTCATCCTTGTCCCATTCACAGCATTTATCCCACTAACTAACGGGCATGTTCGAATGCTACCTGTTTATTCTGTAGTATGTTCCAATGATGAGCTAGTTCTTTAATATATCATTTTGTCTGCATCATGGCTGTATTATATTCTGTATGAGAGATTAGGAAACCTGAAAATAAATGAGAAGCACTCACTTGATTTGGATACAGACCTGTTTGTGTTTGTACGGGTTCTTGGTGGAATGCTTTCTAGCTAGGGACAAACTGTTGATGTCCGGTACTTCTAAGTATTTCTTTAAGTATGAATTATAGTTCATTTTAATTTTATATATTTTTATAAATTATTTTGATACATAATGCATTATAATCATTGTTGATTATCTTGAGCATTTTTTTAAGGCCCTAGAACCATTTTTTTTTTTTCCTGCCAGAAAGTTTTAGAGCATTTAGAAAAGACCAAAGACCAGGGAGGCTGCTCAGACAATCAAGAATCACAGTACAGCCACGTTTTCTGTGTTTTTTTTTTTTTTTTTTTTTTTTTTAGGGATCCTTTCCCAAACTGTCCTGTATGAAAGTTTAACTACTATTTATATTACGTCTCTCCCTGCTTTGTCTTTTTCCTTAACACTTTTGTGGAGTGAAGGGTAACTTCTCCTTCACCCTGGAAGGTTCTTTGAAAGATCAACTCACAATAAGGTAGTTAATCAGATAAAGAGTTATATTTACCATGCACAAAGGATACAGAGTACTCACCCAGTATCCAATGCAGACCTAAAGGTAATATACATTCATTTTTATGGGGAGAGGGAGATGAGGAATATGGGTCATTCTGTTGAGTGGCAATAAATGGATACTAGGGAAGATGAACAACTACTTGAGAGAATGAATGGATGGGGGGAAAACAGTTTGAGTTGGAAATGATTTTCCTTGGAAACCAAATTGACCTGAGAGACAAGTCTTCTCTCAAAATGGCTTAGGCCAAAAAAGACATCTGTCATTGGTTATGGAGCTATGTGTCTGCCTGGCAGATATCACAGATAGGAAAACTTACACTCAGGCAGTTCTTGGTTAAGCTGTTGCTATTGCTTAACTTTTCTCTGGTTTAGACCCTTAGCTTTCTCATCGGGGCTCACATGGGTAGACTGGATATTGGTTATTTTGGATCTCAAGTGGAACATTAATAAAACTCCAGCAAAATGAAAGCGGTTTTTTATATTCTCCAAAAGCTGAGCTCAGGCCTTTAATACCTATTTCGAAATCTTAGTCATTTGGAAACTGATTAAAAGGCAGAATTAGCAGGGCAAGGTGGCTCGTGCCCGTAATCCCAACACCTCGGAAGCTTGATGTGAGAGAATTGCTTGAGGACAAGCATTCAAGACCAGCCTAAGAGACATAATAGTGAGACCTCTTCCTGTACCAAAAAAAAAAAAAAAAAAGAAAAGAAAAGAAAAAGAAGAGGGGGACAGACTTAACCAGGATGAAAGAAAATAAGTATAATATACCGGTGCTGCAAAGAAGAAACTACTTTCATCCTGTCTTTGTTTATAAAAAGATCATCCTAAATATTTTATTGTTTGACTTTTTCCATCATGTTCAAGTGTTACCTTGTCAAATAAATATAATTTAAAATTAAAAAAAATTTAGAGTTTTGAATTCTAAACTGGAAGGGTTCATCATATTTCCAAAATACACTGGGTATCAGTTTTGACTCTTGTTAGGAGATAGTTATCTGTGAGTCTCTTGTAAGCAGAGATACTGATAGCCTTTTGTTTTGAATTACTTTTTAAGGATGTTTGTATAACAACCACCTTTGGAAGATGGAGATAGTGTTTCCCTCCAGAGTCAAGGAGAGATTTGTTTGCTGTCTAGCATAATGAAGATAATGTCTGCCTCTAGAGCAAAGTTGGACAGGTTTACTTGTAGCTCATTATAAAAGACTGGAGTTCCCTAAACTTGAGAATCCTCAGCTGTGACACAGACCTACTATAAGTGCAGCATCTGGCTGTGCCTACTAATGTCACTCTGGGGCATTTGGGGAGCATGAAGGAAACCAGTAACAAATATGAAGCTCATGCTGCCTGCTGTGCTGTGAGTAACAGTGTTTGTTTCTGACCCATGAGTTTCATATCTTCTGCTAGCATCCGTAAAACTGGAGCAGACGAATTTACTAACTTGCAAGTAGGGTAAAATAACAAGATTTTTTTACTGTTCTTGACAATGCTAAGGTCATGTCTAAGAATGCCTACTTCTTGAAAAAGGGCATGTTGAAATTCACATAGCACTATCAAAGAACAAACTGCCTAAGAAAATGATTTGTATAACCAAGGTCATGGGGTTGTTTTCACTATGGAGGGAGGAAGAAAATTGATGTTTTCCTCAACAATTTGTATTGTTGTTTCTTTTTATTTCCTGACCCTGAACAACGGAATGCTCCATGCTCAGACCTCTTCTCTATGTCCACTTTCTCATGACCTCATCCATTCTCATGGATTAAGACCATCTGTCCCCTGACAGTTCCCAAATCTATTCTTCTCCCCTGCAGTCCAGACTGGTATCTTCAGTAGCCTTCTCAGCTTCTCCAGAAGGTACCTCAAACCAGATTCTCCTGATCATTGGCCCCATCCCAACCATCCCAACCTTCTCAGTTGTGAAAACCAACCTTCCAGTTGCTCAGGATAAAACTCTTGGGGTCATTTTCAACTTCTCTCTCTCTCTCTCTCTCTCTCTCTTTTTTTTCTTGTATAACCCAACTCACCCATCAACAAGTCCCAGCAGCTTTGTCTTCATATTATATACAAATTTAATTATTTATCACTGCCCCTGAGATAACGCCCCTGCTAGTCCAAGCCATCCTTGTGTCTTGTCTGGATTAGTAATTTTAGCAGGTCTTTCTGCATTTTCCCTTGCCCCCCCATTCCCATAGTTGATTCTCAATGCAACAGCCAAAGTGATCCTTAAAAAAATGAAAAATGCACAAATAAAAACAAAACAGATCCCCTCACCTTTCCAAAGATCTTCTCATCTTTTGGAAAGAAATTCAGAAGCCTCAGTCTGACCCTCAGGACTCCTCTCTACTGTTACTCTGAGTTCTTCTCTCACCATTTTCTTGCCAGCTCAGTCTGCTGAGCTATGTTGTCCTGCTTGGTTGACCAAGTATCAAATAGCCTCAGGATCTTTGCACTCACCATTTCTTTTGCTTGACAAACTCTTCACCCAGGTATGTGCCTGGTACCTCTCTACACCTCATTTGGGTCTCTTCTCAATGTCACTTATCAATGAGGTCATCCTTGACACCATCTGGGGGGTGTGTGTGTGTGTGTGTGTGTGTGTATGTATATATGCATATATATTTATACGTGAGTTAAGTCATGTATGGTTTGCTAGTTTATTGCCTATCTACCCCCACTAGAATGTGGGCACCAGCAGGGAAGGAGGTTTGTATTAGCAATTTTTAGGGGAAAAAAGCCTAACTTAGAGTAGGCACTCAATAATATTTGTTGAATGAATGAAATGTTTGATTGAGTGATACTGTGTATGCCGGTTGAATACCCCTAATCCAAAAATTTGAAATCTGAAATTCTCTAAAATTGGAAACTTTTGGACTACTGACATGATATCCAAAGGAAATGTTCTTTGGAGCATTTTGGATTTTAGGTTTTTTGATTAGCGATGCTCAATTGATAAGTACATAATGCACATATTCCAAAATTTGGAAAAATCTGAAACACTTCTAGTTCCATACATTTCAGATAAAGAATGCTTACCCTGTGCCTATTACAGATCATTATTTCTAAATAATTAAATCCAGGTTACTAAGATTTGGTTTCAATGAATGTTTTATAAGCATAGGAAGGAGGAAATTATGTATGTGTGGTTCCCAGACATGCTTTTTTTCACATAGAAAATATTCTCTCTCCACTCCTTTTTCAATCCTTCTACTTTCATGAAGCAGAAAGTTTTATAACAAAGAGAGAAACTTTCAGGCTCAGGGACTTGATCAGGCAATGATATCAAAGCTCAAATTTGGTTATACTGCTTAATACTTATTTCTACAGATTCTTTATATACAGGTGAAATGACACCAGCTGTTGATTTTATGTTGTAGGTATACATTGCCTTTTAAAACAAATCATCTTTAATAAAAGTGAGATGATTTTTTAAAAAACATTAAAGAAATAGAATAGAGGGGCAGTGCCCATAGCTCAGTGGGTAGGGTGCTGGCCACATATATCGAGGCTGGTGAGTTTGAACACCAGCCCAGGCCAGCTAAAACAACAATGACAACTACAACAAAAAAATAGCTGGGTGTTGTGTTGGGCACCTGTGGTCCCAGGTACTTGGGAGGCTCAGGCAAGAGAATCACTTAAGCCCAAGAGTTTCAGGTTGCTGTGAGCTGTGATGCCACAGCACTCTACCCGGGGTCACAGCTTGAGATTCTGTCTCAAAAAAAAAAAGAAAGAAAAAAAAATAGAATAGGTATATCAAAACTGTGACAAGTAATGGTGAAGGTAGCACATGAGTGAAATTGGGCAAGCCTAAGAAATGCCCCTCCGAGAGCCTGCTTGGATTTGCATGGGAAGTGATGAGGCTGTTTTCATGTAGCCTTCAGAGTCAACCGTACCATGTTATAGCCATGACATCTACTGACAATGAGAAAAACTGCACTTCATAGATAACTGTCAAAATTTTAGCTGTGATGGTGAGATTTATCTGCTGCTAATTATATTGAACTAGTGACATTTTGGTTGTAGTTTGAAACGTATCATGTTAAGAGTTGACTCTACTTTGGCCATGTTTCCCTTTCACTTAATCGAAAAGGGATTTTGCTAGTGCCTAGAGAGGCATCATAGCTAACGTAAGAAGTAGAGGTAGGTCCCTTGATAAGATCAACTCAGACCAAATGAGATAAGCACCTTAAAAATGTTTTGTTCACATTAGACTCATGCAGAAGGACTTGGAATAGGCTTTCTCTGTGATGGAAATGGCATTTGGGGTACTTTCAAGTGTGGTTCTGTAATAAAAATTAACTTCGCCTTTCCTACCATCTGTAGAATATTGACGGTGTCCACCATCTGCCACGAAAGCCTGTTCAAGGCCACAGGGTGGGTCCCACTTTCTCTCCAGAGAAGTACATTTCACATTTACAGTGTATCTCAGTGCCAGTGACAGCCTTTCTGCTGTGCCTGAACCTTCTGCAATTCTGGGCTTCTGGTATTCTTGTTATAACCATCAGTAAGAACTGGGGAGAACCTCAGTAGATGAACTGTATCAAGAAATACCATGTGTACAGTTTGAAAGCTACTTGGGGAGGGGTTTCTCTTCTAAGGATTCTCTGATCATGGCCCTTGTGGGGATTTTCTTCCTCATTAAATATAGAATTTCGGTATGAGACACTCAGCCAAAGTGTCTGAGACATAACAATGCATGCTTTAACCACGCCCACCGAGTGGTGATACGAGGACGGGGAAAGTCATGTCATCCAGACGTGCTGTAAAGATTCCAAATGGGCGGAAAGAAGCAAGGGTGTAGAATTCCTTACAACTTTTTTCTGCACCCACAAGCTCAAAGTTGAAAACTGAAATTAAATGATCATCAACAATGAAGACCATGGTTAACCTAGGGGCATAGTATAAATTCTGAGCATTAAACAGTAACATTTGTTTATTCAACAAATATTTTTTGAGTACTCAAGCACACAAAACTAAGTTAAACACTTTCAACTTTAAGTTAGACATGATCCATGCTTTCTTTGGCCTATTAATCAGGCATTCAGATGGTCATACAAATAAGACTTAACAACCGTGATGGAGGAAACGGACAATGAATGATGCCGTGTGAGTGAAGCCAGCATGTAAGTGGAGGATCTAGGTGGATTCAGAGCAGGGCAGGTGGTGAGGAAAGGCTCCCCCACCCACCTCTCCAGGAAGAGGCTGGACTGACATATAAAAGATCAGTTAATTTCTCCTTGTAATAAAAGTCAACTAAATGGACTTCACTATCCCAAAGAGGCTTGCATTCTTTTCTTACTAAAAGTCACTGAAGTTTTACATAAATCTCCCTGATTGACACTTGATGGCCTTCAAATCTTCACTGCATGTAATGTTTACAGAGCACGTTATCTATCCACAGACAGCGCTAGGCTATGGAGGGAGGAAAGATACATATGACATCGTATCTATCCCTGAAGAACTTGTGACCTGGGGAAGCAAGGTGGGATCATAGCTGGTGGCAGGGCAAGTGCAGGTGAGTGGTCCGGATGCCAGGTGGGATGAGTAAGAGACCACCTAGAACACACTGGCCTGAGGATGTTGCCAAGGGGGGAACTAGTTATGAACATAAACCTCCAGAAAACTTAATATCCTTCCCAGGACTGGGAAGGGGAGCATCCTGGATGTGGGCAGGTGCAGGGGCTGCCTTGTTCAAGACAGTAGATGGGCAGGACAGGGGTACGGCTAGAGCTGACACTGATCTCACTTTGAACAAGTGAACTTTCTACTAGAAATGAATGAAATCATGATGTTCTTACTGTCATTGAAAGGATGGTGCTTTAAACATTAATTATAGTAACTATTCCTTTTCAAAAATGAAACTAGTTTTATATGTTATTTATAGCCTCGTTATTTTAAAGAGACTTCTGATACTGGGTGTCTGTGGAAAATTTTTTAAAAAGCATGTAAACTTTTCTCTCAGGTAGCATTAGTAGAAATCCTTATGTAGAATTATGTTTTCATAGACACTACTGCCGCTTAGCAGTGTGAGTCTTCATTTTTTGTTAAAGGGTGTGGGAAATGATTCCATTTGATCACTTTTCTAAATCCCCTGCTTCTCTTATTTGTAATCGCTAGTCCACCAAGAAAGTCCATGAACATTAAAATTATTTTTAAATTTTTTCTCTAGGGCTCTTAAAAATTTCAGATTACAGCTGCTAATATCAAGGCGTTGGAATGTATTTTTCAAGAATTAGTCTTTTGAAAAGATCATGTTCTGTGAGAGGGCTTGGGAAAAAATTGCATGTTTTATAGTATTTTTCATTTTTGCCATCTTAGAGTAGATGATTACCAGGTCAGGATCATTCCTAAAGAACATGTGAACTTATGAAGTACATGGATATTTATGGAGTAAAATGGATAAAGATTGGAGGGAGGTGTTTGAATATACAGATTGTTTTTTGTGTTTTAAGCAAAATTGTATTATCTAACTTATAAGAACTAATTCTTTATATCTCATTTTTGAAATGGAACTTTGGAAAGTTGTGAAGTGATGTGAATTGGATGTTCTTTTCATTGCAATGTAACCCCTGTGACCTGACCTATATATGCAGGTCAGGGAAATACCGTTACCACATTGTCCATATCCACCAGGATGCGTGTGCTAGCCGTCCTGGACAGAAAGGCCACTTATTCTCATAAACATTCCCTAACCAAATACATGGAGTAGAGCAGCCCTCTGGTGGAGCCTACTGATTTGTAATCACCTTCATGGTAACAGCTATGAGCTTATCTAACCTACATCTCTCGGTACATGTAAAACAAATTCTTTTCCACTTTGTCCTCCTTAAATGGAAAAGAGCTGATCATCAGTTTACTTAAAAGAACCCACTATAGCCTTAAAGACCATTATTATCCTGACTTCTTTTTGGCAGGTTTAATCCCGTCCACTTTTTTAAAGTGCTCTTCCTCAGCCCTTTAATTATTCCTGCTGCTACCCTGTAATCCCATTCTAGTTTCTTCTCATCTGCCTTAAATCATGGGGCACTAACTAGTCACTGCCTTGTTCTCTGTGACCAGAGCCGCCTTTGTGAAATTGTTTCTTCTGTTTGAGTTGTAGTGACTTTTAGTTGCTTAAAAAAAAGAAAGAAAGAAAGAGAGTCTTAAGAGACGAGAGAAGTTGGGAGGTGAGTGGAGTTACTGATTTGGCACCACTATTTGCCAACTAGGAGTTTGGGGAGCAAAGATGGGGTTATTAGCTCAATGGCATGTGGAAATGCCCTGTATCTTATGCTGTGCCAGAGGAACTTGGCTTCAACTGCAGCATCCAGGCCCCAGCCTGGTATAAAGCACTCTGAAATGGGGGAAGTACAGTGGAAGATATAAAATATCGTAAGAAGTGAACTTTGCCTTCAGCAAGCTTTCAGTGAGGAGGAGACAATGGCAGTATATGGAGTAGGACAGGAAAACACAGTAAGAGCCGTATGTCGATACTTGTTCTGAGTCCCAAAGTTGCAGAGTCAGGAGGCTGGGCAGGGTTGGCATTGGTAGGGACATGGGAGGAATATTAGTTGGGTGCTCAGGAGATCAGTTTGACTGGAAAGTAAACCACTGTTCAGGAAGAGGCAGATAAACATTTGAAAGATGTGAGGCCTTAGGTACAGAGTCAAAGGATTTGGCAGCGTGGCTCCTGTGGCTCAGTGGGTAGGGTGCCAGCCCCATATACCTAGGGTGGCGGGTTTGAACCCAGCACCAGCCAGCTAAAACAGCAGTGACAACTGCAACAAGAAAAAAGCCGGGCTTTGTGGCGAGTGCCTGTAGTCCCAGCTACTTGGGAGGCTGAGGCAAGAGAATCACTTAAGCCCAAGAGTTGGAGGTTGCTGTGAGCTGTGACGTCACAGCACTCAACCGAGGCCAACAAAGTGACACTCTGTCTCAAAAAAGAAAGGATTTGGCAAAGTAGAGCAAGAAAACCTCTTGATGAAAGCCTTACATAAACTTGGAGGGGGGTGCATGGGAGATTGGATAGGTGAGAAACTAGAGAAAAAGAGGCCCCAGGAAAGGTTAACAGACCCCATACTGACTGCTTCCTGGTCAACACGGCCATGCGTCTGTGCTTTATCTGTTTTCCGTAGGGTCAGTTTACAGACACACATATAACTATCACTGAGGCTGCCTCTTGAGCCACAGCTTATAAAAGGCAAAGATACATGACCTAGCTCTTTGGGGAGGCTGAAAAAAGGGGAGAAGGATAGTAGAGAACATAGAACTTAGTGAAGTTTACCTGTGAGCCCCAAATTCAAATGCGTGGCCCAGCCTCAGATGTAATTCCTGGGGGTAAGCAAGGCCAGTCCTGTTAAACATAGCCAACCGTTGTTTCTTCTGCACATGTTTTGTCCTATTGTTGGATATTAATGTGTGTTACGGTAGAAGACTTTAGTACTGTTTTTGTGTTATGGGCTAAATCTTAGACAAAAAAATGTATTAAGAGAATATGATTTGGGTGATGTTTGTTTCTTGAGGTGTTTACAATTAACATTATTTGTACATGAAGTGCCACAGTTTTAGCAACTTACTATGTAGTCAGATTCTTTTTATCAATAGAGGTTCTGCATTGGTTCCCTTCCAATTAAGTCTCTTTACTTGTTATTGTAGATTCAAACTCTGAGTTAAATGTAATCTCTCGAATGCCTTGCTTTGGGGGGCTGTTGCACCATCTGGTTGAGTTTGTAACTGTCGCCTTTCCCAGAAATGATCATTGATTTTGATGTGTATTTAGAAGTTAATGAGAAAATACTCTTAAAGTTATGATTTTTGAGGCGAAGTGTTTGCTTCCAGGCTAATGCATTAGTCAGAGTTATTCCACCAGGAAGCTGCTGCCTCACATCACTGTTGATGAGTCTCTGTTCAACTATTTTGAGCTCTGGGCTACAGTGAGTCGTACTTGTGAGCTGCAGTGCGTGGTGGTACTTTCAGACGCTCTGCTCTGGGATTCAGAGTAAAAAATGGATTAACTCAGACCCCATGCTGTCATGGAAATTTTGGTAATTTGGGAAGACATGGCGTCAAAGTCTACCTTTATATTCTTTATGAAGAAAGGGTTTGAGGAGATGAATAATACATGGGATGAAATAAAATTGTTCTATAATGGAGTAGAGCATGGAGGCTGAGGATGGGAAGGATTCGTATTCCCTATGCTAATCTAAGGAGGAATGGTGGGGGGTCTGTGCCACCCTCAGCGCTAGCATGTGGAGGCCTAGAGGGAGGCAGGGATGGTGCAGCCCGAGGTGGGATGGGATTTGGCCTGATCAAGGGTAAAGAAGCCCTTTCCGAGCATACGGCCCTCATCATGGGCAGTGAGGGGGGCTGTAATCCAGGTCCCTTGCTTCACAGGGCAAGGCCAGAAGGGCTCCTTGTGTCCTGTGAGGGGCTGAGCGCCTGGCAGGAGGCCCAACAACCAGAGATTGCCCTAGAAAAAGAGAAGAAAGGACCCACCCAAGTCTGCTGGCCCCACAGTTAAAATTCTCATGTTGCTAAAAACTAAACTGAAAACATTGACCGTGTCTGGCTAGCACCCCCTCACTCTCTTACTGGCTTAAATTGCTGAAAACCCAAATGAGAACCACAGCATGGCAAAGAGATGGTCAGTCTCCTGGTGTGGATGAAGAAAATGTCTTTTGTATTTTACCCACAACCCATCTTTGGGAAGATTTTTAAATATCCCCCCCTTCTCCTAAATGTTTGGCACTATGAGCTGGTGGACAGGCAGTTAGGATGTCACTGAAATGAATTTGTTGGGACATAAAATATAACTGCTGTTTTAGAAGCCTGAAGAAGTGGTCCCTACTGCAGCCTGCTGCTCGAGCCACTGAGATGCTGTTCTGTTTTCACCCTCGTTTGCCGCCTCCATCCTCTTCCCCCTCCTGTTACCTGGGATTTTTACAACACAGGCAGCTCCTCTTAATTTGTGTAGAAGATTTAAGATCGTAAAATGTGCTTGCTACTAATTTCACAACTTTTATGTAAAATTTCTTGGATATGCATATTCCTATTTAACCAGAGGTTGATTGTGTTCAGTGGTTTACAGAGAATGAGTTTCCAAGAATCCCATCAACAGGGGTCAGGGCTGTTGGTAGCCAGGCTTTCGTGATGGTAAAACAGGGCAGGGCTTTGGGGGGCCATGAGTGGGGAGTGTTTTAAATAACTGATCATCAGGAAGAAAGTGATTAATCTCTTTCACTGGCACCTCTATATTCTAAGGAAGGAATGTATGCTTTCCATGGACTTATGTTAACTTTCAACTAAAGCAAAGACAGAGCACCCAAAGTTAGAAATCTAAATTTATCCTACTGAAGTCTGACCTTTGCTAATTAAAATTTTTGTGATTGTTTAGAAGCAAAAGTTTTGCTTTATGCCATCAGGTAAGAGTATTTGCTAAGCTGTTAATATAAAACAGATGAAAGATTTTTAAAGGAAAAATTTTTTAATGTTAACCTCCTAGAGATTTTTGGTCAAAAAGAGTAATGCTTCTGTCAAAGTGTAATTTTTGAAAAGTTACGTATAGGACTCTCGTACAAACATGGAGTGAGCACATATGAAAGATTTATTTAAGTCACGATGGTAAAGTTGGTTCAAAGTGTGGAACTAAAGGAGTGGATTCTAAAGGCATTCAGGAAAGAATGTGGGAATCAGGTGGCAGAGCTGGCTGTAAAACTGATTAGTGGTTCCACAGGGTAACAAAACCAGACAGAAATCATTTCATCTCTGCTGAACAAGAATGGAAAAGTTAACATGAACTTCCACAGTCTGGGCCTTTGATCAATAGCAGTGAACTTGCCAAATGCAGATACAGCCTTCCAGGGGAACAAAACCATCAAGGATGAGCCTTTGGACAAAGCTCCAGCCTGATACTGCAACATGCTTTCCTCCTTTCCGTTTCTTTACAAGATTTGGATAACTTTTTGTAGCTTAAAGATGAACCTCCATTTATACCTGGGGGAGTAAAATTTATAAAGACAGAAAGTAGGCTCAGCGCCTATAGCTCAACCGGCTAAGGCGCCAGCCATGTACACCTAAGGTGGCAGGTTCGAATCCCAAGCCCGGACCCGCCAAAACAACAACGATGGCTGCAACCAAAAAATAGCTGGGTGTTGTGGCGGGCGCCTGTGGTCCCAGCTACTTGGGAGGCGGAGGCAGGAGACTCGTTTGAGCCCAGGGGTTGGAGGTTGCTGTGAGCTGTAATGCCACGGCACTCTACCCAGGGGGACAGCTTGAGGCTCTGTCTCAAAAAAAAAAAAAAA
>NW_003852416.1:7261461-7317608 GCF_000181295.1 Otolemur garnettii
AAAAAAAAAAAAAAAAAAAGACAGAAAGTAGGATGGGGGCTGTCAGGGGTTGGAGGTGGGAAATAGGAAGTCAAGTGAGGGACTTAGTTTCAGTTTTGTAAGATGAGAAGAGTTCAGCCAAGGGGTGGTGGTGATAGTTGCACAATAGTGTGAATGGACTTAATGCCACTGACCCGTACACTTAAAAATGATTCAGATGATATATTTTATGTGCATTTTACCACAATTAAAAAAATCAAAAAGCAAGCTGACATTAGGTGTAGGAAGACAAAGTTAATACTTCTTCTGAAAGAACCAATTTAATAACCCTCTGTGTTAACTCACGTTCCTTAACTATGTTTTCTGTTCATAAAAATATAAAAAACATAAACTTTTTGAGAAATGTGATTAGTAAAATGTGTTATTCTGTGACAGTTCTTTTCACTTAAGTATAAATCGCAGACAGCCCTCTGGGCGGTAGATACTGATCTCATTCATTCTTTTGAATACCTGTTCCCTATACTGGACACACCATGACTTATTCGACTCTTTCTCTGGAAATTTAGGTTGTTTCCAGGTGTTTTGTTTGTTTGTTTTTGTTTTTCTGCCAGTACAAACACTGCTATAACAAAACTTTTTGACACAGGAGAGCAATGATGAAGGCCAGGATCTGAGCAGTGACAGTGAGGAGGCAGAGGAAGGAACAGATCAAAGAAACATTCAGGAAAATGGATTAGACTTAGTGTCCATTGCAGATGTTGGTGTAAGAGTGGGAGAATGGGTGCTGCTGCAATCTTATTGAGAGAAGAAACAGAGGGATAGCAGAAGGTTTCAGGTTAATATTTACCTGTAGATTTTTTTCTCTTTCTGAGACAGAGTCTCATTTTGTCGCCCTCTGGAGAGTGCTGTGGCATCATAGCTCACATCAGTGTCAAACTCTTGGGCTCAAATGATCCTCTTCCCGTAGCCTCCCAAGAAGCTGAGACTACAGGCACCCGCCACAACTCTCAGCTGGTTTTTAGAGATGGGGTCTCGCCCTAGCTCAGGCTGGTCTCGAACTCCTGAGCTCAGGTGATCCCTCCATCAGCCTAGGCCTCTCAAAGTGCTAGGATTATAAGTGTGAGCCATCGCACCCAGCCCAACCTGTAGGTATTTTTGGTTATAAAGAGTAACACCTTTGTCAAAATGTAATTTCCAAAAAGTTAAGTCCAGGACTTTCATACAAATATGAAGTGAGCACATATAAAAGAGGGATGGAAGAGAAGCTGAGGTGATAGGGTCCGTTTTGCAAATGCCGGGTTTGAGATAGGCATGCAGTCTGTCTCTGCCCAGAAAGCAGCTTCAGCTCAGGCCTAAAACTTGGGAAAGCTGTCAGAGTTGGAGAAACTTGACTTGAGAATTATTTGCACAAGGTCATGGTTGAAACTATGAGCATGGGTGAAAGGTGTCCCCAAGAGGTCTTAAATTGTAGAGGAAGGAGATGGCATCCTAGGAGAGAGCCACCTGCCTTTAGGGGTCTGGGCTAGGAGACTGACTGAGGAGGGGTGACAGAAGAGGAGGACCAGGGTTTGTAAAGCTGGGGAGAGAATTGTCACAGCGAGTCCGTTCTTAGGCAATGCTATAATGTTGAATATCTTTTAGGAGTTAACAGAACTGGCTTTCCTCTCCCCTGCTTATTGTGAATACCCTGCCTCTGCGAGTCTTTCTTCAAATACTGATTCCCTGTATAAACCACCAGAAATAATGGTATGGTTTGATAAGCCAGCTGGAGCACTCCTTTGAGTTTAAGGAAAAAGCCGCATCAAACCACAGCAGGGCACAGTTCCATTATAGTTTGGCATTGGTTCTCCATAGTGTTAAGAAGTCATTTTTTAAGGCTGGGCTATGTTCACAGGAACTAGGACTTTATTATTAAAAGAGAGTGTCAATTTCATAAAACTATGTAAACAAGAAAAGGCTCCACAGAGGTAACCTAAGAAAAGAGTAAATGAAAAGAATTTTTAAAACATTTAGAATTAGCTTTGAAATAGTCTCAACAGTCATGTTAAGATATTGCCAGCAGCCGGGTGTGGTGACTCATGCCTGTAATCCCAGCACATTGGGAGGCTGAGGCGGGAGGACTGCTTGAGCTCAGGAGTTGGAGGCTTGTCTGAGCAAGAGTGAGACCCCAACTCATGAAAAAAAATGGAAAAACCCAGCCAGGCGCCATGCCCAGAGCCTGTAATCCCAGTGGCTTCGGAGGCTGAGGCAGCAGGATGCCCACAGCCTGAATCTGAGGTTACAGTGAGCTATGATGCCATTGCACTCTGCTCAGGACATAGGGTAGAACTCTGTCTCAACAACAACAAAAAGATATTGCCACCAGACCTTTTTATAAAGAATCTGTGGATTTTTAAACCAAGGCTATGTGATAGGAGGAGAGAATAAAAAGAATTACTAGTTGTCTGAGTGTACTATTTTGTCCCTTCTCCTGGCTTTGAGAAATACCCGAGTTTGGAAGAATAACTGAGTCATCGGAACAGCTGACGTCATTGAGAAGTGAAATGGTTGGGAACCTGCCAAGTTTTAGGCAGGATTCAATTTAATTCAAAATGCATGTTCTCTATTTTATATTAGATACCATTACGTTCCTGAAAAATAATCGAAAGAAATAAAGACTCTCACCCTCAAGCCCCTTGTCATCTTGTAGAAAAATAAGATATGTACTTAAAAAAAAAAAAAAAAACATTGGAGAAAACGCTCTAGGAAGGTGCTCTGCGACTCCCCACCCCAGGGCTTGCTTGTTATTGCGGAAGGATCTTGCAGTCAGTATGACACTAGTCCTCACTTGGGGTCCCCTGACCCACAGGACTCATTTAGGGAGGAAGATGCCAGTGGGAGAGCAGTGAGGGTAGAGGGAAGGCTGGCATGGCAGGTCAGAGGAGGCAGCAGGTGGTGAATGAGCTGTTTTCCAGATAATATGATGGCAGGAGTATTTATAGGGTGGTCAGTTTTGGGCATGATGGACTCAGGCCATAATCTTGGGTTACTTGATTGTAAATTGCAAAAGTCATAGCTGTGGAGTGTTGATCTAAACAAAGACTGATGAAGCCACAGTGGAAAGCTTGCTTGTGGGTTCTGTGTCACCTTGAATATCTCCAGCGGCTGGCAGTTAGTGAAGAGTGCTGACTGAGGTGGTGGAGTCTTTTCTTCCTTCAGAATCCTTCTGTGCTCGGCACTGGCTCATCTCCATGCATTAAATGAGTCAGGGACACTAATCAGATAAGCCCTGGAAGCGTTCTAGTAGGTTCCTAGGAAAGCATTTCAGTGATTGAACTCACTTCTCCCTGCCCAAACTGAGTGCCAATTCTACCTGCTTGTAGGAATAACCAGGAAGAATCTCAAGACCCTGAATTGTGCTGAAATCACCTGAACTGGGGGATAGAGTGGTTAAGGTTACAGATTTTGAGCTTTGGCTATTACTTCGCAGTCATTTGACAGTAGAAAATCTTTACTGTCAGAGAGTGCTTTAGGTTTTATTTGTGGGCGAGCTGCTGAGACCTGCTCTGGTTTTGTCTGGACACATAGCCCCAGCCTTGGCAGTGGGACCTACTTGTTTGCACTACTGCCATCATCCCCAGCTGCTCAGTGTGAGAGACACCAAGATCCAGACACAAAAAGACATCCTCCCTGTATGTCCTGAGGTTGTGACAGGTCTTTCCTCTTTTACCTGTTCATTTTAATCTATATATTATATATAAATAATTGGCTTACCCTATTCACTGCACAGAGAGAAAAGTAAAGATCTGAATTTCTCATAGCTGGGAGAAAGTATTTCCAGAGTGTGAAAGAATAGCCATTGGAAATTTCAGCAACGGCTGCTGGTATAGTGGAAATTTATTACTCAACTCAGTAACAGTCTTGGCCCAAACCAGGCAGTTGTGTGGGCAAGCAGTGGGCACCTTTCCTAAACAGCACAGTGCCAGGGACACCTTTGTGCATATTTGAGACAGCCTAAACCGAGGGTATCTTTCTATCAAAGACTGGTTACCTCTGAACCTCAGACATACCACAGAAGCTGTTGAGCCCCAGCCAGTGCATTTTACTTGTATGAGATACTGCATAGCTTCCCAAGGGAGGGAGGCAAGAAGGAAATCAGAGCCCAACAATAAATAGCTCTTTGTGCCCGTCCCCTTCCCAGCCCCAAACCGTTGAGATTGTCGAGTATACAACCAGTATTCGGTAGAAGGCAGCTGCCCAGCAGCTTGGCAGAGGGTGACCAGATGCAATCTTGTCATTCTACAGTGTGTGGCTGTGACCTGGCACAAGGGGGCTTCTTCATAAAGAATGGAGAGTACCTCTGCACCCTGGACTACCAGCGGATGTACGGGACACGCTGCCATGGCTGCGGGGAGTTCGTGGAGGGTGAGGTGGTGACTGCTCTGGGCAAGACCTACCACCCCAACTGCTTTGCCTGTACCATCTGCAAGTAAGTGACTGTCCTCCCAGAGTCTGTGGCTCCCTCCAACAAAGAAATGCTGAGATATGCACCCTTCGTCTTGAGTAATAGTCTTAAAATATTCTTTTTCTGATGTGCCCTTAGATTTCTCTTATCAGTCTTAGTAAAAAAGTAATTTACTTGTGAAACCTTATACCTGATGTCCTCTACCAAGTAATATGATTGGTTTTAAGTGGCTTGAAACCAAATCTAAAAGCCGCTCCAGGTCTTGAAATAGTTTGAACAGTGAAAACATTGGGGTAGGGGGTGGGTGGCACGACTGCTTAGAAGGATAAAGCTTATTTGGAAGTAGAAGTTTGTATGTGTTTAAGATAATCTCTTTACAGTAGGTGTTGCCAAACTATGGCCAATGGGCCTGTTTTGGCAAATAAAGTTTTATTGGAACTCAGCTGTGTCTCTGTTTTGTTTGTTTGTTTTAGCTATGTCTGTCTGTGCATTGCCTGTTGCTGTTTTCACCCTGTGGTGGTTGAGTCAAGTAGGTGGAACAGAGAGGCCCTATGGTCTGGAATCTAAAAGAAATTTTACAATCTGCTATTTTGGGTGAAAAGTTGGCCAACCCCTGTTCTGTAGGTATCATCTACCAAGCTGGCCTCTTAACTGCACAAACCAGCTTGATTTATGATCCAGGGAAGAAAGGAACTATGCGAAGTGTGAGTGGGGAAGTGTGGTGATGTGTTTTGAGAGCTTAAGAAACTTAAGGTAAGTTTGACCTTCCTGTACCCGGAAGGAGACTTACCAACAAGGGCCGTCCTTCACTTTACTGATTCACCCTAATTCTGTCCCATGCCTTTTGGGGTGGTGTGTCATGTCACTCGGCCTTTCTAAAAGCTGTGTTGTTTGTTTTTCAGCATTTCATGTTTCTTAGCCAGACAGAATGTAAACTCTAGAAGGGCACATTTAATTTTGTATAATTAATTAACAAGACAAAACTGATGGATAAATCATAATAGGACTGATGAAAATTCACAGTAAAATCAATTTTTATAGCTATGCGTTAGCTAACTTCCCAATTATATTTTTAAATCTTAACTAAAAAATTCTGAATTAATGTGCTGAACATTTTTCTTGCTCTTGCCCCTGGCCGGGTCATAGTCCTGGGTTGGCATCGAGGAAACCCAAGTTCTAGTCTTGCTTCTTGGGTTGAGCTGAGACCTATGTAAATAAATTTAAAAAAAAAATTAAAAGAAAAAACTTTTTCAAGAAAATTGCCTCAGCTTTAAAATGAGAGGCTATGAACTAGATACTAGTCCTCAAAGCACTGGCTTCCAGTGGAATCTCCTGATTACTAGAATCTCCTGGGTAGGGTGGGGGTGGGGTAGGGATGGAGTCTCTTTGAAAAACATCCATTTATAGCCAATTTCTCCCCTAAAACCTGCATGCTGATTTAGTAGTTTCTGGAGGTTTCCCAAGTATCATGTTAGTTAGCCAATGTAGAAGGCTCTGGTCCAGGTAAGCTCTTAAGAGCCCTTTGTTCCTAACCCTGAGAGGTCACTGTTTTAAAGTTAGTATAATGACAGACAAACATTTATTAACTATGGCCCTGTCCTTCGACATTTGACGCAGCAAAGAAGCACTCACTATTGCAGCCACTGCTCATAAATGACACTAATTAGAGTTTATTAGTTGTGTTCATATAGAATTTAATTCAACCCTCTCAGCAATTCTATGAAGTGAACCAAAAGTCACAATCCTTGTTAATGAGTCGGTCTGAGTCTCAGAGTTTCAGGAGTCTTATTCTCAGGTTAATGTGGGAAGGACAAGATATGAACCCAAGATTTCTAACTCTAAATTCAGTCATCTTTCTCTAAGACAGCGGTTCTCAACCTGTGGGTCGCGACCCCTGTGTAACAATGAAAATACATCGTGGCATGAGGAAGGTTGAGAACCACTGCTCCAAGAGAAGGAAGTGAACCCATATGGACAGAAGACTTTGGAAGGCGGGAGGTCCTGAAAAGGGGCATTTACAAACTAAGAAAACTCCCAAGTTCAGAAGGCCTGGCCCCAAGTTGAGAACTAGACAATGCCTTTGTCCAGATTACAGACAAAAGAACTAGTGCTTACTCGAAACCCTCCTTCAGGACAGACTGAAAGTTTGTGCAGGCTTAATAATAAATGACCATGAAGCCGCAGACCCACGGGTAGCCACCAGAGTGTGACTTTGGTTATTAAAGACGGAGCAAGTTCTGAGTTGGGTGGATGCCATCCGCACCCGCCTCGCTGGTCAATCCAGGCAAGGCACTCCACCTGTCTGGGCCTCTGTGTATGGTGGGTGGCAAGTGACACAGCACCACAAACAGAGTGTCCTCCACCACTTCAGGACTTGAACAATTTAGAGGTGTAAGAATTTAAAACTCTCCTTGACGACTGGTCCCAGGCACATTTGTAGTTAAGCCCAGATTTGCCTGTGTGTGTTTATTACTGTTAACTCTTAGGCAACCTGGGGGTGACTTAAAAGGGGAGATGGCAGCTGTGCAAGTACAGACAAACATCAAAAACCTTGAACTTGTTCTTAAGTCATGGCTACTGACTCAGACTGGTAGTGATACTCGCTTGCGAGTTTTACATTTCCTATTTGACAGCGTTACACTTTTGAAAACTCATGTTGATGAAGATTATCAGCAGATTGGCCAACTGGAAGTAAGCAGACAGGGAAACCGTTTGTCATATGTCTATTAATTAATGACCTTTTTAAAAAGTCTGTCTTTCTGGTGAACAGGGAAGAGAAGAAACTGCTGACATCCATGCAGAAGGCGGTATTTTTTGCAATATGTGCTGTTATCGATCATGTCTAATGTGAAGGGAAATCGTCTTCTGAAAAGAAGCTAATACTAATTCTTAAACAGATACTTACAGCTTGTCCTGTTTCTCCCAGTTTATAAGAGATTGGGCCTCCAGCCCTGTGAAATACTCAGTTCACCCATTCAGACGTCCAGGACAAAGTCTAATTCAGCATAATTAACACAGGGCTCCCTCCAGGCCTGGTCCCAGAGAATGGAAAGACTCACTGCCTGACTTGTAACTACTTCTCTTGGGGAGGGGCCGCGAGCGTCCCTTGGAATTTGTGGCATTTAAAACGTTCCTTCACAAAGGATTTTCCATTTGGAAATTTATCGTTCTGTTTGCTCTGCTCCATGACTTGTTGGAACATCCCTCCACTAATGAGGGAAGGTAATTCATTCCGTTTTACTGCCTTGTTACCCTTAGAACTAGAGCGTTCTCTTTTCTTCTCAAAATGAGACACATTTATTTGTCTGGACTCTTTCCAGATGGCTGGCTGGTTATGACTGCTTTTCAGACATTTTTTTCTGGTGCTTCTCCAGGAAATAAATTTGCACCCCAGGGCAGCAAGCAGAAGGAGTAAGGAAAGGGAATGAAATTGCTGGAATAACCTTGAGGGTGATGATGTCTTTCTGTCTTCAGGCGCCCGTTTCCACCCGGAGACCGAGTCACATTCAATGGGAGAGACTGCCTTTGTCAACTCTGTGCACAGCCCATGTCATCCAGTCCTAAAGAAGCCACCTGCTCCAGCAGTAAGTGCCCTGGTGACCTACTGATGTGAATACCTTTGCAGTTCAAAGGTAGCTCGGGCAGGTACCTTCCCTTCTGAGAGACCCTGTTAGCTGGAAACAGGAGCAGTCCTGCCTACTTGAATAGACATTTCTCCAAAGCTGATTTTTAAAAAAGGACAAGAGATACATGACAAGGTGCTCGGTGTTACTAATCATCAGGGAAATGCAAATCAGAACCACTGTGTGATCCCCCTTTGCACTTGTTAGGATAGCTGTTATCAAAAAGATGAAATAGCAAGCGTCGTGGTAGGCGCAGAGCAAAGGGCATCCTGGGATAGTGTCGATGGGAATGTGGATTCATGCGGCCTTATGGAAAACAGTATGGAGATTGCTAAAGAAACTAAAATAGGGCTGCCATATGACCCAACAATCCCTTTGCATACACAGAGATATCTAGTGTATGAGAAAAACTAAAGTAGGAAGAAAATTAAAGCAAAATAAAAGGGCTGTATTCCCAAAAGATGGTACCTAAGGAGAGATTTGAAGGTAGTATGAGAACAAGCTGTACAAACGTCAGGGGATTTGTAATTATTTGTGGCAAGGTTCTGTTTGACCTGTCAGAATCCAAAGAGAATCCACTTCTGCCAAAATAAAAATAGGAGCCAATTGCACCATTTCTTCTAGTAAATAACATTGGGTAGGTTAGTTAACAGATTTTAAGTTGACATATTCTGAACTCCGGAGGCCAAGCAAGGAAGCTCTATCTCCATGTCTTTCCTAGGGGATTAGGAATCCTGGAGAGACCTGGAATAAACCCCTTTAAGCTCTAAGTGAGTCTTAAGACGTATGAATGAGATAAGCCACTTTTGCACCAGAAGAATTTGGTGCAGTTTATAATAGTGATTCCAAATCTCCCTATTGAAGTAGAAACCTTATAATTATTTTTTAAAAAAATATTCTGAGTAAAGCATTTGCATAGAAATTAGATTTTGACCATTGGGAGAAAAGGAGAAAATACACTTATTAGTGTGTCTTTTTTAGCACACGTGACCAGTCCTTGACATGTGGACTTACAGTCAGCACACATGACCTCCTAATAAATAACAGCAGCCGGGGTGGGACAACAGCTGTGAAGGCCGAACCCTAGACCTCCAGGAGGGCTCCACGTCCTTCACTGTTCTTCCTTCCCGGCCCCAAGCACAAGAGATATAGTTAGCCCCAGGTCACTCAGAAGGCCACCGTAGGAATAGTCACCCCACGGTTTGGGAGGGCTTGGTACTTTGGGAATACTTTCTCGAAAGCTTTGGAGGAATTCTTCAGTCTAGTTGAAAAAGAGGGTTTTTTATTAGTCCCAGAAGATGTGATGGCTCTAGCAGAGGATGGTGTCTGTGAGGCCTGTAATAGGAATGGCCTCTAATTTTGTCAAGTTCTTCAGTGCAACTATCTTTTTGGATAGTCTGGAAACAGGCCTGTGGGCGTATGTAAGGTCGCCTGAGGTGTCCAGTGAGAAGGTAAGGTCAGATGCAGGTCTTTGTTGTGTTTTTGCTTTTATCAAAGACTCCTTGTTGTTTAGTTTAAAAAGCGGCATGCATTTTGGGGGTTTTTGTTTTGTTTTGTTTTGTTTTGTGACACAGTCTCATTCTGTTATCCTGGGTAGAATGCCATGTTGTCATAGCTCACAGCAACCACAAACTCTTGGGTTTGAGAAATCCTCTTGCCTCAGCCTCCTGAGTAGCTGGGATGACAGGTGTCGACCCTGACTCCCAGCTAGTTTTTCTATTTTTGGTAGAGACAGCATCTCACTGTTGCTCAGGCTGGTCTCAAACGCCTGAGCTCAAGCAATTTGCCCGCCCCAGCCTCCCAAAGTGCTAAGATTCCATGCATGAGCCACCATGCCTGGCTTAGAAGCAGAATCTCTTTAAAGGCGTCTAGTGCTCTGTGGCTGTGCAATTGGGAACATGCTGCCTAGCCACAGCGCTACCAAAAGGGTTATTCTAATTTTTATTAATTTCAAAAATGTTCATGTGGCTTACATGTTGTGCACATAAAAAGAAATGAAAACGGGTAAATGTAAAAAACTCAAATTAGCAGCTATTGCCTTTTTAGCACTAGATTTAACAGTTACTGCTTCTGTGTGATTGGTGGGGCCAAATCCTGCTCTCTTTTCTGTTTCCCATGGATGGATTCCCATTTCTGTGCAACTGCTTTGGTCAGAACATTTTTATTTTTAACGAGTAATTGTCTATTTAGACAAATACTCACATGGCATTTATGGGGTATGTGGGTGTCTATAAAAAAAAAAAAAGAACTCTTATAAATGGATACCCATGTGCAAAATATCCGAGCCAGGCAGCCACACAGATGCCTGAGCAATGGGACTTTTCAGCAAGTTTCTGAAATTCACTACAGCATGATTAGAAAACACTTGTCATTTTTTTGTTATTTGTAACTCTTTAAGAGTTCTCTCCTTTTTTCAAACTAGCCTAACGTGACTTTCATTCTTTCTTTATTTTTTTTTTTAAAAAAAGGCTTTTAAACCTTGGCAAAGTTTTCTAAAATGAAGCAGAAAGTGACCTTTTTTTAGTGTGACTCTCTCCCTTGCTCGTGTTCACAGAGTCCAGCAGATATGCCAGAGAGCCAGGGGCATCTTTCTCCTTTGAAGTGTTCTGGTCACCTGTGAGTCTGCTCCCCCCGAGCCCCAGTTCCATTTCACATTCTGTGTCTGGTTTCCCATCATCACCGAGAAGGTGAAGACAGCGGGAGCGGGAGAGCAGCACGGGCTGAGGATGGAGTGAACGTTCACACAACACACTCTCTGTTTGGCTCCCTGAGTAACGATGCAGCGTTTCTATCTCAATCAACCGCTCAGTGGCTGTCACGCCTGTTTGTTCTAATTTAGGTAGAAGCCCCATCGGAGTCTACGCTCCGCACTTCTTCCTTCCACCTTACAATAATTCTAACCTGTGAAGCTATTCTGTTTTTGTTTCCTTTTCATGCCCCCCACCTACCACATGTTATTTTATTTATTTGTTTGTTTGTTTTGCTTTTTGTAGAGACAGAGTTTCACTTTATCACCCTTGGTAGAGTGCCGTGGCATCACACAGCGCACAGCAACCTCCAACTCCTGGGCTTAGGCAATTCCCTTGCCTCAGCCTCCCAAGTAGCTGGGATTACAGGTGCCCGCCACAATACCCAGCTATTTTTTTTGTTGCAGTTTGGCTGGGCTGGGATTGAACCTGCCATCCTTGGTATATGGGCCGGTGCCCTGCCCACTGAGCCACAGGTGCTGCCTGTATTTTATTTTTTTAATTTTTTTTTATTAAATCATATACACATTGATCATGTATACATTAATGCATTTATGGGGTACAATGTGCTGATTTTATATAGAATTAGGAACGCTTACATCACATGGTTAATATATACTTCATCTCGTTTCCTTAATTATTGTGTTGGGACATTTATACTCTATACCAATAGTTCTGACATGTACCCTTGCATTATGCACCATAGGAATGATCCCACCATTCACCCTCCCTCAATCTGGCCTCTCCACTCCCTTCCCAACCCTGCCTCCTCCCTCCTTCATCTTAGGCCATAGTTGTGATCTATTCTTCATATGAAAGTGTGAGTGATTGTAAATTGGTTTCATAATAGTACTGAGTACATTGGATATTTTTTCTTCCATTCTTGAGATACTTTACTAAGTAGGATATGTTCCAGCTCCATCCATGTAAACATAAAAGAGATAAAGTCTCCATCTTTTTAAAGGCTGTATAATATTCCATGGCATATATATACCACAATTTATCAATCCATTCATGGGTCACTTCCATGACTTGGCTATTATGAATTGAGCTGCAATGAAAAATCTGGTGCAAATATCTTTGTTATAAAGTGATTTTTGGTCTTTTGGATATACACCTAGTAGAGGAATTGCAGGATCAAATGGCAGGTCTACTTTTAGATCCCTGAGTATTCTCCATACTTCTTTCCAAAAGGGACGCAAGCACTCAGGTAATGTTTAGTGTGTATCAGTTCCTGGGTAACTGGTTTACATGAGCTCATCTAACCCTCCTACCAACCCTGTAGGTTGGTATGAATGCTATGCCTTTTCATAGATGAAGAAACAAAGGGTCAGAGAGATTCCGTAACTTACCCAAGGTGATGCCAAGCTGGGATCCGACCCAGGCCATCTGGCTCCCAAGGCCATGCTTCCACTTCTAATATTTATTTTGTGATGACTTGATGATGCGGGCATCATCTCTGATTTTCAAAGATGGGGGTGCTGAGCCTTGGAGTGGTGGCCTGCTTGTCTGCAGATTATCCAGGTGTCCTAGAAAAACATTTGCCTGTGTTGCATCAAGGTCCAGTGAGTGGAAACTATCAGAAAGTTACTTATACCAACAAAACACTTCAATGAAAATTTAGTGCCCCAAATTAGTTGAAAATGACACCATATCCTGTCTAATGCAATTTTAATTCAATAAGCAATAAATGTTACATAAAACAGAGATAGTAATGAAAGTTACCTCACGGGGTTGTGATGAGCATTAATTAAAGTGTTTTGCTAGCTGATTTATACTTTTCAAAATGATTCTGTCCAGAAGACATTACGCTCTACCAGAAGGTCAAGTGTGATCCTCAAAGGCTTCCTTCCGCTCCATTCTTCATGTGTTAACCAGAGCCTGAGGGACTGGATTCCCACAGATTAGGGAGCGGCGTGAGGAGGAAGTCTGTTGTGGCACCGAGAACGTCGTGAATGGGTTGGGGGTGTTGTTCCTTCCACGCTCCTGTCTGTTTCAGCCAGCTGAGCAGGAGCTCTCCTTAGTGCCCCTCTCCTTGTCAAAGGGTGTCTGCCTCCTGTCTGACTGTGATGTGGCTTTGGGGGGACTAACAGGATGAACCCCCACCCAAACACACCTAAGCCCATGTTGGCCTCTTTTCCCTCACCGTGCACAGCGTTGGCGTTATTCCACTTGGCCCTGGGATTCCAACAGGTAGCCAGGCAATTGTTCCAGCTGGACCAAATTTAAATCATTTCTGATAGAGTCACGTGTATTTTCCAAGGGAAGGAGAACATTTCCAATTATTTTATTTTTCTGTTTGTTGCAATAGCTTTTCGTAGTTGCAAAATAATTTTATTTAATCTTTATGTTCTCTGTCAAAAAACTTTGGCAGGTTGAGCAGGAATTGCCTGCTGAGACACCTACAACAGGTGAATTGGTGGAGAATCTTACCTGGCCTGGGCTGCCTGGGCTCAACTCCTGGCTCTTCCACTTCTTAGCAGTCTGTTAACCTCTCCATCTTCCGTTTCCCCATCTGCAAAATGGGATGCTTTATAGGACCACCTACATTATAGGACTAACTGAGTAAACTTATTGAAGTTGCTATAAACATATTAAAGTTACATAAAACAATAGGCTACTGTTTGGGCATAGACTTCCGATTTTTGGTGGAGAACAGTCTTCATTTTTTTGACTCTGCTTTTTCTCTCTACTGGTCGTGGCAGCTGCCTTTTTCTGCTCATTGGACATTTTCCACCAGTACAAATACCAGTGGGAGCCAGAAGCCATCCACACATGCAGCCCCTGGAGTGCTGGGGTTGGACTCACAGTGATGTGTTCCCTGACAGTGGCCTCCTTCCTTGGATACCTTCTCTCTGTAGGGACAGTGGCAGAGGAGGCTTGGCAGGGAACTGCTGAAGAGCGTGGGTTCCAGACAGGCTGTCAGCTGGTTCTAATCCCAGCTCTACCACTTGCAGGCCGAGAGGACTTGAGAACTCAATCTTTCTAGGCCTAGAATAATAGTACACAATAATAGTTTCTTTCTCATTGGGTTGTTAAATGAGATTAAAATAAGTAGAGTGCTTGCAAGATTCATGACACATAGTAAGCACAGATATGTTAGATATTATTTAAGGAAGATGTGTGCCTGCCTGGAACTTGAGCCTAGAGATGGTCACAAACAGGAAAGAGAGAAAAGAGACAGTGTAATGGCTGAGAATGTAGGCTCTACATTTCAGAATGCTAGGGTCCGAATCCTGGTCCTGTCTCTTCCTAGCCATGTAGCCTTGGCCAAGTTATTGGATGTCACAGAACTTTGGTGTCCTCATCTCTAAATTAGACAATAGCTACCTCAAAGGGTTGTTATAAGAATTAAATGAAATACTTCAGGGGAGGCCAGTCCAAAATGGGACTTCCATGCCTGGAGGAAACCCAACCAGATCAAAGCCTTTGTCGTTCGTTGTCCTGAAAAGTGAAATTGGAAAGGCAGGGCGGTGGGGCCAGGTCCCGGGAGGTCTGGAGGAGTTTGGCAGTGGGGAGCCCCCAGGGATCACTTTTCACCTAAGAGATGACCAGATAAAAACAATGTTCTAGAAAGATGAAAGTGGTGATGGTCATAGTGGTTGGCAAAGTCATGAATTTCTGGATCAGCAATCAAAGTTGGGGAGACCAATGATTGTTGTTACAAGAAATTAATGGCTGTGAGAAAAGATGAGGAAGGTAAATAAAAGCACCATGTTAAGTAAAGACAGGATCTCACTGAGCACCTACTGCGTTGTAGGCACCAGCTAAACTCTTTGTTTCACAGTTAACAGATTTCATGACTATGAAACATTCGTCATGAGAAGCTACCATTGGTGTATAACTGATTGCACTGTAATTGTTCACATACGGGCCCACCTCTACCCCCAAGAGAATGAGCCCGCAGCATGCAAGGAAGCTGTCATATTTCTTTCTTAACAAGGTCTACCACACAAACTCTTAGATGACCATTCTTTCTCTGTCTCTAAATAGGGAGAATTATAATTTTCTCTTTTTAAAAGGCTTTGAGTGTTTACCGTAAAACAATGTGAATGTTACAGAAAAGCGCAAAGGAGGTAAAGATCACCTGAAGTCCCACCGCCAGGAGATGACCTCTGTTAACCTTTTGATAAACGTTCTTCCGGCTGTTGCCCTGAGCGCTATAGACATGTGTACAATTTTACATAAATTCTACCCAGGGCATTTTGTTCATATCCCCTCTTTTCAAAATTTATTCTTCTGAGCGATTCACAAAAGGCGGAAAGCCTTGAATTTGCCTGGGCCCTTTTGCAAATGGAGTTGACAAAGCTGATTTATTGCGTTTCAGTGTGGCAGTTAGCACCACAGAGCCCTGGTAGCTCTTGGTGTGTTTCTCTCCAACCAGCTATGAGCCTTGAATGGCGAGGATGTTGTCTCTCTGGTCCTTATGAATAGCTCTGCGCACATGGTAAGCACACAGGCGTTTGCTGGGTGAATTGATGCTGTCCCAGGAGCGCCTTGGAGGGAGTAACTCTCAGCTTCCAGGGCCCAGGGTAAGGTCTGTTACTTCAGTGAATATGCGTTTGGGTGCACGAGAAGTAAACATGTCTGCACTCATTTTTATCTTCTCATCTCACAAGCGTTTCCACTTAATAATATACTGAGTGGCTATTTATGTCTTCAGATAAATTTGTGGGCTACATTGTCACAAATTTTTCAGAAAAGGAAGAGGGGCTAGTGTTATTTGGAGGGCAGCCACACCTCTCTGGGCATTTTGCATGCCATCCCCAGGCCTGAAGGGGTAGGGATCTAACCTGGTGTGGCAATTGCAGTGTTGCTCTGTGTGTACAGGTAGGGTGTTAAGAAAGCTTGGAATTTACATAATCGCCAACAATTCATTGCAGACAGACAAGGCATGTTGCAAAGAGGACTATTACTACTCAGATGTTTCAGGCTGAAATCTGTAACAGTTCCGAGTCAGATACAAAGACCCCAGAGGGATCTGTCTTTTCCCTGAACCTGACCCTGGGTTATCTCAGGTGCAGGAAAGGAAGAAAATTTCTTGCCTTATAAGGAATGAGTACAACCAAGGGATTAATTAAAAAGTGCTTTCAGTGCGTAGAAAGTAAATGGCATTTTGTTATTTACTGTTTTTGTCTCAGTAGATATGTTTCTTACATAATAGGGCCTTCTAACAACTTATCAACTTAGATGGAATTTTAATGGTTGGAATAGCAGTCATTTCCCAGTTTAATTTTAATTTGTAAGCAGCAGTAAAAAGTTAGCTGTTCTAAAGGACTGCTGTGTATCCCTGTAGCTGTGCATTTATACAGATCATCCCTGGAGGGATGTTTGAGACATTGCTACCAGTAGTTGGCTCTAGGGAAGGAGAGAGGAAGCTGAGTGGCTAAGAGACAGGGAAAGGGAAGTGATTTTTACTGTATGAAAAAGAAAATTTGTCACCATGTATTTTTACCTATTTGAAACCAAAGTAAATTTAAATAATGGAAGGCCCATTCCAGGAAGGAGTCTCCCTGCAGCTTGTCCTTGTGATGACCTTGAGCTGTGTGTGTATGAAGTGACTAGTCACATTTGATAAAAGCACTAAAACTGACTTTCTACCCCTTCTTTTTCCTGTCTTTGGGGCAGGGGAAACGCGCCCGTGTTTGCTAATAGGTACTGAATCTGAGAAGCTGACGCAGAACTCAAATACGATTTCCTCTTTGGCAAAAGCCCCAGTATATTAGGTGAACGTAGCCAGTTAAAGATTTATCATGAAACTCTTCACTAGGTGAAAGTTTATAAGTAAATTAGGGAAGTCAGCTGAAGAACAAACTTTCTGGGTGCATTTTATTTTTTAATTGAGGTGAAATTCACAAAGCATAAAATTAACCCTTCTAAGGTGAACATCTCCGTGGCCTTAGCCCACTCACGGTGTTGTATAGCCACCACCTCTATCCAGTCCCAAAACTTTCTCATCACCCCCAAAAGGAAACTCTGCACCCATTAAACCAGCATATTTCACCTTTTTTTTTTGTAATCTCACAGCACATTTGGACCTATCATGGTTAAACTTCCATGGCACACTTAAATTATGTTGATCAAAAAAAAAAAGTAAAGAAAGGACATACTTACTGTGCTTTGAACCTCTTTCAAAAATAATTTAATTAATGATCTTTAAAAATGTTTGTGGCCACACAACCAAGATCCTCTCAGGGTACACTGGTTGAAAAATCACTGCATTAGACAGTCATTCTCCATGCCTCCCTTCTCCTAAGCCCTGGCAGCTACCAACCTACTTTCTGTCTAAAACATTTGTTAGATATTTTATATAAATGGGGTCATATATCAGATAGCCTTTTGTGTCTGACTTTCTTCCTTTATTTTAATAATTTCAAGTTTTTCATTCAGGTTGTAGCATTTATTAATAGAGTCAGGCATTGCTTAATGACAGGGATACATTTTGAGAATGGGCAATTTTGTTATTGCTCGAATGTTCTAGAGTGCACTTACACCAAATTAGATGGTATAGTTCACTACACACCTGGGCCATAAACCTGTATAACATGTGACTGTACTAAGTATCATAGGCTTGTAACACAGTGGTATCTGTGTATCTAAACAGATGTAAATAATGTGTTGGGCTACAGTGTTACCAGCCATGCCACTAACTGTTAGTGGGCATTTAGGTCACTAGGAATTTTTCAGCTCCATTATAATCTTAAGGGATCACTGTCATATATCAGCCCATTGTCAACCGCAGTGTCACTGTGCAGTGCGTGGCTGGATGGGAAGCCCTCACTTAGCATTATCCAGATCCTTGGAAGCTACAACTTTAAGTAAGTAATGTTTCCTTTGATGTTGTTTCATTAGAACATTGCTAAGGGGGGCAGCGCCTGTGACTCAAGGTGTAGGGTGCTGGCCCCATATACCAGAGGTGGAGGGTTTAAACTCTGCCCCAGCCAAAAAAAAAAATTCAGAAAAAAAAAGAACATCAATAAGAAAAAAAAAATTATTTCTTAACATGTCATTTCATTTAAAGGCATAGTTTTCCAAGAATTAATGATGTTAAGTGAAAATTTGCTGTACTTCATTACCTTTTTTTTTTTTTTTTTGAGACAGTCTCACTATGTTGCCCTCAGTAGAGTACGGTGGCATCACAGCTCACAGCAACCTCAAACTCTTGGGCTTAAGCTAATCTCTTGCCTCAGCCTTCCAAGTAGCTGGGACTACAGGTGTCCATCATAATGCTGAGCTATTTTGTTGTTGTTGTTGTTGTCATTGTTGTTAGCAGGCCCGGGCTGGGTTCAAACCCAGCAAGCCCCAGTACTTTATTACTTTTTATGAGTGAATAATATTGTGAATAATGATAAAATGAGCATGCATTTACAATTTTTGTCTGAGTACTTATTTTTAATTCTTTTGGGTCTTGGTACAATCTTAAAAGGGATTTGTGAAGGTCTACGCCAGATCTCAAAAGAGGTGGCTGCCAATTTTCTGAGTGTCTTCCAGAAATTTACTGGGCTGGTATAATGGCAGGTGATGGCATGGACACCACTGAAAGTCCTCAGGTAACTGCAGGTGACAGAGTTCATCTAGGGCACCTGTCTTCCTCTCATCTGTTCCCTTTCCCACTCTTTGATCCTTCCATTTTTATACCCCTTTTCATCCTCTATTGCCGGCCATAACTTGGGCAGAGGACCATGCCACCTGCTCAGCCTGCTGTTAGAAATTTGTCCCCGAATTTTGCAAACTCTCTAAGAAAAGGAGCATCAGCAGTGCTGATGACATGGACTTTGAGATTCAGCCACATCAGCTCTGATGATGGTTACATCATCTAAAATGGTCATGCAAAAAGATATACAACAACTCCCCCTTTTGAGGAAGGGCTAGGGAATCAGATAATGTTTACATAGCATGTCTGGATTAAATAGTGTACGTAGAAAGAAAAGTTGCTCTAAGTCCATAGAGAGGCCCTGGTAGAACCGTGTGCTAGATGAGTGGTCACATGCCCTGCTCTGAGAGAGACCCCCAAAATGACATTCCCTGTGCACTGAAGCTGTGGTCAGAACTTTTCACCTATGCAGGTTGGAAATCAGTGCCTTTGAGGTTGCTGTGGGACCATCACCTTTTCTGCGAGCATGGGTGGTGACTGGGTGGTGCTTGGCTTTGTTTTCATAGCTTCCCACCTTTCTCCTGCTGCACAGATGGCATTTTCAGGTGTAAGAGAATCCTACTTTTGATTTTAGGTCCGTCCCTGGGATGGTTACATCATCTAAAATGGTACTGAGCGACCATGAGGGACAAATGCAGAAGGGATCTTCTGGGCCTGTCCTCTTCCAGCTAGGCTTGGGAAATTATTAATTAATAATTTTGAAGTTGTGAATATTCTTACTAGGATGTTTGTTTATTCCACACATGTAGTTGTTCCTTTTGGTTACAGTGCTGAAAATATACATGTACACATACACGTACACACACACACACACACACAGGAGTTCTCCTTATCAAGACTTCAGGGTAAAAATTGGAGAAGTGACAACATAGTGTTAATGTTTTATGCTAATATTTTTATTTCCCATCAGAGAATCTCCATTATGTTCTCAGGAAACATAAACATGTTACTATTTTTATTTATCATTCAGAGAAATGGATGAGCAGATGATCAAGAGATTCTTATGCAAGGCATTGGACACTGCCTTTAAGTAGATACTAAATTTCTTGGCTAGTTTTCAGCGTCTTTGAAAAGTACATATTCTGCTTGATAAATGTATACTCACAAATAGCTGGCGTACCATGTAGAAGGCACCGACATCATTCTCTCTGTTCCAAGCAGGCTGTGAGAAATCCCGTATTCCTGGGTTCACCACGGTCAGAGCCCTGGGTGCAGGGGCAGGGCTGTGGCCCATTCAGAGCCATACTCCAACATCATTAGCTGAAACTCTCAGACTCTTCATCCTTACGCTTCTGGGTACAGCTTTGGGCCGGTATTAAGTCAGCGACAGACTGGCTTCTGTTTCTGTGCTACACAGCATCATGTCCAGCAGCACCTGCCATGGGATTCCTGCTTAATAAATTCTTAATTATTGAGAGGAAAGACAAACAATCTGACTCCCTTTAATTTCCTGTTCACATCCTGGTCATGATACGGGGGAAAGGGAACACATCCAATGCTAGCTAAAGGAGAGGGCTCTGTGACCTTGGGAATTCATAATGCTTCTGACAGAATTCTCTGGGTGCCAGTTCAGGGATTAGAATTGGAAGTTTGACACTTGGAGGTAGAGAGTGGAAAAGTAGATAACAAAGATGGGTGGGGGGAGGGATGGCAGAATGAAGAGAGGTGGGTTAAAGGGTATAAACATACAGTAAAGATAAAAGGAATAAATTCAACATTTGAGAACAGAGTAATATGACTATACTTCAAAAAACATATTGTCATCAGGGGATAGACACCCTAACTACCCAACTCCACCACTGGGTAGCATATACATGGAACAAATTTCATATTTCTCATGTACCCCAGGTATTTGTATACATAAAAAAAAACTAAAGTAGATAGAAGGATATTATAAAGAACAAAAAATGAACTTATTATGCAAATGGTCTCTATGAAAACTATGACCAAAGTAATTAAAATTCTACAATTACATATGATATATACTTAAAACAGAGGAAAGATAAGATTTGATGCCAAATGCTAGGCTATAGAGGATGTAGAAAATAGCCACTGCCTGGCCTGACTTCTGTTTCCTGATGAAGTCTGACAATGCATTGCTATAATGGCCCATGAAACTTTGTTTGTTGTGCAATATTATTTTCCAAAGATGACAGGAACTTTCCCTTAAAATAGCATGTCAGAGGCTATTCTGGCTTAACAATGTTTCCATCTTGGCTGTCAAGATGGCAAAGTGAGCAACTGACCTAAGCAGGGGCGTGGGTCTCATTCAAGGTTACATACTCAGGTATCACGTAAGCTTTTCAAAATCATTCTGGTCCTCTTTAATAAATCTAAGATGTAAAATATTTATAGCATTGAGACCCTGGCCTCATAGATTGGGCATACATTGGGTCTGCATGCAAGTTCTGACTTCCCCTCCCAGTGTATGTCTTCTGACCTCACGTTGCTTTTCTGGCTAATGGCAGCATAGAATTTCAGAAGTTAAAAAGTAGTTTTTATTTTATTTATTTATATTTATTTATTTATTTAGAGACAGAGTCTCACTTCTTCACCCGGGGTGAAGAGTACAGTGGGATCATCATAGCTTACAGCAACCACAGACTCCTAGGCTCAAGTGATCCTCTTGCTTCAGCCTCCTGGGTAACTGGGACTACAGGCACACATCACAATCTCTGGTTAATTTTTCTATTTTTAGTATAGATGGGGTTTCACTCTTGCTCAGGCTGGTATCAAACTCTTTGAGCTCAAGCTCACCCACTTTGGCCTCCCGGAATATAGGCATGAGCCACCACACCTGGCCCTAAAAAGTAGCTTTTAAAAATAATTCTCAAATAGTTCCTAGCCTAACAAATTTTCAGTTTCCATCCTGTTTTGTGCTCTGTCCTTTCTTACATTGCCCCCATAACCATGGTATTTGCTCTGACATGCTTAAAAAGGAAATTGTTGCCCATTTCAGAGAGTGGGCATGGACTGTGGCCAGTCAATATTCGTCAGTTCCTCAGTGTCTTATTTGGGACCTGGCAACACTGAACAGCCTGGATGGAGATGAAGGTCAACATACAACAATATCCACTTACTAGACCAGCATTCTTATCACTGCTAATGTTGTGGCTTTTTTAATCAAGGAAAGGTTTTTAAAAACCCAAATCTGATACACTTTAGTGATGTTAAAACTGTAGACCAACACTTATAAAAAGTAACATGAAGAAGGTCTGGGTTTTTAATCCATGTGTTACAAACTCAAGGGCCTGTGAAAGCCAGGCCAGTACCATGGATGCTATGGTCAGTTCAAGCATGAGAACAGGTGGTAACTGACGCTCAGACCTGTGGGGCAATGGCAACCCTGGCAAATTGGAACCATCTGTCCTGTATAAAGTGGGAAGTCACTATGCATCTCCAAACAGTTATTTCCATGGAGGAATTCATGTGCCAGGGACTGATGAGATATATTGGAGGCTTGTGTTGAAAGCAGCTTATTACCCTAACAGAGTGTGATCCATGTTCTGGTCATCCTTCTCCTGTGTTCCCCCTTTCTTTCTCTTTTGGGTAGATTATTTTCTTACATTCTGCCTCTACCATTTTATTACACAAGATTGGGACATCCATGCCCTATAGGAACAATTAAATGACAAGATGACATTGAACTCAGGACCTCAAGTTAGCCAAACCCCGGAACTTAAATTTGGTTGGGTTTTCTTGTTTGTTTTGTTTTGTTTTGTTGAAGTTCCTTCATTTGAGTCCTGGCCAGGGATCAAGTACTCTAGTTAACAGTCTATTAAAAGGCTATAAAGTCTCCAAAGTCTTATTCCATTTTCTATTAATAACAACCTAAATGTGAAAGGATTTTGTTTCTATTTATTTCTTATCTATTTGTATAGCCATGAACTTACAGTGATAATTTTGTTTATGACAAATACCAGGGGAAGAGGAGTTAAATTCTTGCCGTAAAAATGGATTTCAGGAAAGGCTTGAATTTTCTGGAACACATCTGAGCAACATTTTCAATACTGAACATTGATTTAATTCTTCATTAAAAAAGACTTTCCAGTAAAAGAAGGGCATGGTCCTAATTGTCTGAAAATCCCTATGGGCATTTTGTAAGTCTTAAGTATCTCAGTGTCTCAGCAAGCATCCATGTAGATGAGCAAACTTCCTCTCTAGTCTTTTCTTATGATTTACATTTTTTTTGCACGCTAATTCTCTGTGCAGTCTTTACATTTGAATGAACACCTCATGCTCTGTTTCCATACTGGCTGTGTTTTCCAATTTATAGCAAAGAGGCAATAACAGGAAAACAAACCCATGATTAGAGGTTTAAACTCAGAAGTCCTCTAAGTTTAAGGCCTTGGTTAAGACAGTGCCTGTGGCTCAAGAAGTAGGGCACTGGCCTCATAGACTGGGGGTGGTGGGTTCAAACCTGGCCCCGGCCAAACAACACCAACAACAACAACAAAAAAAAAAACTACAAAAAACAGAAAAAGGCCTCAGTTCATGTGCATTTGAAAACAGGAGATTGGCTCTGTGGTTACTCAGGCACTATTTGTGTGATAGCAATGGACCCACTCTGGGCCTTAGTTTCCTGTGTGTAAAATGAAGCATTTGTATCATATGGTCTACAAGTTCCATCTGGCTCACAAAAGGTTCTGTAGACTGTAAAATGCAGATAATCTTTGCTGTCTCAGGTTGATGGGAACCCTAGGGTGGACTGAGGTAAGGTATGCAACCTGCAGACACAAGATGTTAATGTTATTATGGTGATCAAGAAACTAATAAGAAACCAAAATGCCTTCCCTAGAGGCTATTAGTACACCTTTTTTTTTTTTTAAGGGAAAGATGCAATTTAAATTAGATTTAAATTAGATTAAATTATTTCAAGTAGCAGGACAATAGAGACCGGAGTGGTGATGCCACGTACATTCTCTAATCCCCAACACCCTGGGAAGGTAGGTATTGTCAACCTACCCATTTTACAGATGAAGAAACTGAAGCCCAACAGCTTCCTAGCTTGCCCAGTACCTCTCAGTTCAGTGTCAGAGCCAGAATTTGACTCTAGGTCTCTTTGGCTCCAAAGTCCTTAACTACTGTGAGTTGCCCAATTTGTTTATAGAATGGGCCAGAACCCATGCAGATGAAAGAATGAAGTGTCTCACTTTTCCCTGTTGCTGCTTTTGTCTTCCTCCACATTGTCCCTTCCCCACACTGAGTGATAGCTTAGATCCCTTGGCTTCCTGGTCATGTTCAGCTCTTCAAAGGCCAGTTAAAAAGCTCTCTTCTCACACCCTCTTCTAGGTTGGGCCCGACCCAGACTGGGGGACCTACAGGGGAAAGGGGCCAGCCTCTTCCTCTTCTTCTTTACCTCCTTGCTCCCTTTGCGGTCGGGCAGGGGGGTGTTAGAGGTAGGGGGACAAGGTGCCAGTTACAACTGGTGCTGTCATGCTTGTCTTTCTGCTAACACTGGCTGGATATATTGAGGGTGGGGTGGGCACATCTTGAACTCCTTGACAAAAGTGTGCAATTTCTGGCTAGCCTCTCACAACCACTGCTCCCACCCCCCTACCCCACCCCCCAGACTCAGGCTCTGCTCTTTCAGGGCCTCACAACCTCTTACTACTAAAGTCCACTAGCAGGCACCCTTCCCACGATAGGTTCATGCAAGATGCTTGGGCCTGGTCAC
This sequence comes from Otolemur garnettii, assembly GCF_000181295.1. NCBI lineage: Eukaryota > Metazoa > Chordata > Mammalia > Primates > Galagidae > Otolemur > Otolemur garnettii. The sequence goes on from NW_003852416.1 coordinate 7,285,586, forward strand.
CCTCCATAGGACACTTGTGCACCCCCATGGTGGGAGTTCACACTGGTCGACTTCTGTCTTCTCCTTTACCTGCTGTCAAAGGTGGCTCCAGTTAGCTTCCTGCCTTCCAGATTCAGCAGGCTTCACTTTTTGTTCCTGAATACTTCCAAACTCTAGGACAGTGGTCCCCGACCTTTTTGGCATCAGGGACTGGTTTCATGGAAGACAATTTTTCCATGGACTGGGGAAGGGGGCATTAGATTTTTAAGGAGCAAGCAAACTAGATCCCTTGCCTGCTCAGTTTATTAGGGTTCCTGCTCCTATGAGACTCTTAACGCCACCACTGATGTGACACAAGGCGGAGCTCAGGTGGCAACATAAGTAATGGGGAGCAGCTGTAAATACAGATGAAGCTTTGATGAAGCTTTGCTTGCTCACCCACCACTCATCTCCTGCTGTGCAATTCTGGTCTGTGGCCTGTGGGTTGGGGACCATAGCTCTAGGACATGAAAGTCAATTATGTCCCAAGAATTCTCACATCAAAAGTTTCTCTTGGATCCCAGGACAACACTGGGGACTTGAGCTTCTGCATTCAGTAAACGTCCAGGCAAGGAGTGGAAGACTGGCCCCTCTTCTTACCAGATCCTCTGATCCTTCTTGCAACAGAGCAGAGGGACAGCACACTCCTGCTGTGTGGATAACTCCCTGCTGACTCTGCTATCCATTTTCAAATTTCAGATTTCAAAGGTAGATAGTGAATAGGCGTGGATAGTTATCAGGTAGATAGTGCTACCTTGTGGTGAGTCCTGCAAAGATATTCCTAGCACCCCATGCAAGATGGAATCCTTATCACCATGGTTCTCAGCTCCAAGGCCTTGGCCAACAATTCAGAGATAGTTGGAAAAGTCTCGTTTCATGTTCTGGAAGCTTCAATCCTGGGTGGGCAGTTGCCACCTTCACGAGTGACTCAGCACGCCCAACACATGCAGGCCCAGGAAAGTTGGGGTGAATAGGAATTTAGCTCCCACGTGATTCTCTTTTCTATGACTTCATGTTTTTAGATTCTCTTCACAGAGTAAGAAATGTGGCCCTTACCCTTCTCAAATGGGAGATTCCTGAAAGACAGCAGCAGTTCTCAAGGAAGACATAGGGATCTGGGCTGAGAGAAGCTGCCCGAGGGATGACATCTCTCATGGCTTGAGAGCACCACCCTCCCGAGAGTCCTCACTTTTTCAACTTAAATACTTTTGCAGCCCAGGAGTCCTTAGCCCTGTGCCAAAACATTAGATGTAGGGAAACAGGCAGGATCCTTATTGTTAGGGATATGTTGCCTTTGAACAAAATGACATAAATGTGGAACCAGATGTGTACAGGGGTATTAGTTTAACTTGGACATAAGTAGCCAAATCTCTGCTTTTCTTTGGCTCTCGGTGGTAAGAGTAAAGGAATTGGGGCAAAGTATTCAAAGTTGGATTTTTTCTTGTCTTTGTTTTCATATTTGGTCATTGTTTTTCCTTGGTAGAACACTGGTGAGTTGCTAGTGGGTTTATTTCCTTGATGCTACTCTAGATTCACCTATTTCTGACTTCGGCAATAATTCCAGTGCCAATCACCAGGTTTCTATATTTATCAGCAGCTGCTTCAGTGATGTGGAAACAATTTTCTCAACAGCTGAAAAACATGAAGCTAGAGAGGAGGACATTTTGTTCTTTATTAGAGCTTAGTTGGAGTGAGCGTGGAAGGAGTGAGCCACCCGGCACAGATTTCTCATCTTTGCATCTTTTCCACTTTCCCCAGTGTGATGTCAGGCTCCAGTGAAGACTGTGGCTTTGTTCAGAGAGGAGAGGGTGGCCTCTGTGCAATCCCCCAGAACACTCTGGGTCAGAGTACTGATATGGGCTGGTGTCCTCTTATCTGGAAGGCAGGCTTTGTTGATTTGTATCTTAAGGTTTGGGATGAAGAAGCTTTTACTCCAGCCTCTACTTTCAGCCCGACTTTACCAGCTGGCTGGCTTTGAGCTTTCAGCATTCAGGGAACGTTGCTCTGTAAAGCATTTATCAAAGTCAGTTACAGAATGCCGGCCCTCCGTGAGGCACTGTCCAGGGCACGGAGGGGCTGGGTAATGGAGACCCCACTGGGAGGGTCAGAGGGCTTTGACTGCACGGATCATGAATGGTCATAGCAGTCTTTGTTGTTCTCAAATTGTGCCTTCAGTTCTTTCATAGCTCTGGGATACCTGAGCACTGAGATGCTTGTAAAGAGTCAAGAAACCCGGTTCGCTGTCCTAGCTCTGCCCCTAACCAGGGAAGATGGAAGCCTATTGAGCGGCTAACACTTTCCAAGCATTGTAAGCGTGGTACAATGCTTTACAATGCATGATCTTTCTTCCACATAACAACCAAAAAAAGTGGCCATTACTGGAGCGGCACCTGTGGCTCAAAGGAGTAGGGCACCGGCCCCATATGCTGGAGGTGGCGGGTTCAAACCCAGCCCTGACCAAAAACTGCAAAAAAAAAAAAAAAGAAAAGAAAAGTGGCCATTACTGTCTGCTTTTCACAGAAGAGATGATGAGGGTTCAGACAGAGTAACTTGCCCAAGTCTTCCTGACATCAAAGCCCGTGCTCTTACCTCCCCCACACCATCCATCTCCCCAGACCTCACTGCTGGGGTGAGGGGAATTTTCTCAACACCTCTGTCAACCTCCAACACCTTTGTCAACCTCCCTGAGCCCAACAGTCTTCTCTAAAGTGTGTTTTCTGCCTTAAAAAAGTTCTTACCCAGCATCTTCTTTATTATTTAAATATTTGCTGCCACCTAGTGGGAATTCTATAATCAGAAGAATAAAGAAAATTTTCAGTTCAACTTGGATTAAAAACTGTCCATTTCATCCTATGAAAGGTAAGTCTATGCAGACAGTAAAAAAGAAAAGATCAGTGGTTTTCAGGGGTTGGATGGAGGGAGGTAAGACTAGGCAGGGTGAAGAGGATTTTGAGGGCAGTGTCACTACTCTGTGGTACTATAATAGACTACACAGTTGTTTGTATTTAGACATGTCCAACACCAAGGCTCGAGCCCTAATGTAAACCATGGACTCAGCTGCGGCTCACGTGTCAATGTAGGTGTGTTCATCAACTGTAGCAAAAGTACCACTGCTGGGCGACGCTGATGATGGGGGGGGCTGTGCGTGTGGGGACAGGGGTATGCGGGAAATCTCTGTACCTTCTGTTCAGTTTTGCTGTGAACCTACTACTGCTCTAAAAATAGTCTGTTTGAAAAATAATCTGTCAATTTTCTTAAGTCTATACTTCGTTCCTGCCTCTTAAAATTATATTTTTAAACAAACATCATGGCCTTTCAGTTGTATCTCTATAGTAAACTAGCAGATGTGAGATTCCTCTTATAAAATTTTTGGTGAGATATTGGAACGCATGGAAACCCCAGATTTTTTTTTTAAATAGCACACCTCTTGGGTACAGGACACAACTACAAGAGGGACTCGACCTAACAAATGCAAACATCATAACCGAGTCATTTGTGCCCTCACATTAATCTGAAATAAAACAATTTAAAAACAAAGGAATGTATATAAACCATAGATTTTTTTTTGAAAAATGCTTGAAATGTTGTGACCATCCACTATACGCTCAGATGTATATTAGATGGCGAGCTATAGCCTAAGAAATTCTAATCAGCAATATTCAGACTTTATATTTTTTTAAATATTTTTTAGCTTTATCAATACTTACTCAACTGAATTTCTTTTTTTTTTTTTTTTTTGAGACAGAGCCTCAAGCTGTCCCCCTGGGTAGAGTGCCGTGGCATTACAGCTCACAGCAACCTCCAACTCCTGGGCTCAAGCGAGTCTCCTGCCTCCACCTCCCAAGTAGCTGGGATCACAGGCGCCCGCCACAGCGCCCGGCTATCTTTTGGTTGCAGCCGTCATTGTTGTTTGGCGGGTCCGGGCTGGGGATTTGAACCCGCCACCTTAGGTGTATGTGGCTGGCGCCTTAGCCGGTTGAGCTATAGGCGCCGAGCCCAACTGAATTTCTAAAAAAGTCTCCTGGTCTAAAAAATGCAAACCATACAGAGAACGTGAAGTAAGAAGTAAAATCCTCCTCCACAGAGGGAAGTTTGTTAAGAATTTTTTATTTTTTTCCCCAGAAATATTCTATTCTGGGACTAGAACACACACATACCATTTTCTTCGCTACTTTTCTGTGAATGAGCTTATGCCATGCATACTGTTGTACAGCCTTTTTTTTTTTTTTTAGCTCGGTCTATTTTGGACATCTTTCCACGTCAGCACACAAACCTACCTCATCCTTTTTACTAGCGCCTAGTGTTCCATGACTGACTATACCATAATTCAGCCCCTTGTTGATACCCTTCTAGGCTGTCTTCAGGTTTTCATTGTTAGAAAAATGCTATAGGGTACACACATACTCATCTGCAAAATATCTTTGTTGAATAAAATCTTAAGCATGAAATTGCTGGTTCTCTAAGTATGTTAACATCGCAGCTCAAGATGATCAAAAACACACCTGGAGTATAAAAAAATTAAAAAAGTCAAGTGTACTTAACTAGCTGCTTTGGGGAAGAAATTTGGAGGAGATTTTGTAGGATATGGGGTTTGTGCTGGGTAATTTCAGGAACACTCAGGGGAGCAAACATAGTTCTAGGTTAAATGTCAGAAAGCAGGAGTGGCTGGGCATGGTGGCTCATGCCTGTAATTCCAGCATTTTGTGGGGGGGCCAAGGTAGGAGGATTGCTTGAGGTCAGGAGTTCAAGACCAGCCTGGGCAACACAATGAGATCTCATTCTATAAAACACAAAAAAGCAGGAGCAGGTTAGTTTGGGGGGTCTTTTAAGTTTTTCTAGGAAGAGAAAGAATGAAAGTTGGGCTAGAACTAGTGTCCTTAGTCAAGACGGACAGTCACAGATGTGGTCAGAAGAGGGAGGTGTTTTATCATTTTGTGCGCTGAGTGGCCTTGTCTCATTTCAAACCTGCCAACTGAGGGCCTTGCCTGGACGGTGCTTAACTCTGTGAGTGTTTTATATGATGAAATGGGGACATGGGGGCCGACCTGCCAGCAGCGATTGCTTTCATTTTCTCATGTACATTGATTTTGAATGTTTATAGTTGTTGAAGTTGTTTTGCCAAAAGTAGCACCAATTTACATTCTTCTGGGTTCTTTTAAATACTCAACTTCCTTAACACAATGAAGTAGCTGATAATCAGAGTAATAATGGCGCTTATCATAATAGCAAGTGTTTACAGTGTCACTTCTGATCTGCCATCCACTGTGCCAAATCCATTATTTCACTGACTTCTCATCAGAGGTTTGAGACAGGTGCTAATAATGTTTGTACTTTTCTATGAGAAACCAAAGTTTAGAAAAGGAGCACTTTGCTGCGGTCCCATAGCTAACCGAGAACAAACTGATCGAGTCCAGACCTACATCCTTTCCTGTGAAGAAACACTTTCACCTTTATCTTCTTTTCAGGAGCCTGCCAAGGAGAATTACAGCTAAGGAATAAGAGCCATTTAATAGATGGCCACAAATCTTTGAGAGGCTGGTTTAAGTTGATAAGGAAGTGGAGTCCCATTTATAGAAATGAGATTTAAGGAAAATGTTCCGGGAGTCACATGCATAGCATTAAGGAGGCATCCAGCCTGCGGCGCTTAGCTGTACATGTGCCCTCAATTAATAAAAGCCTGTGCTCACTTTCTTAAAGTCTCAGCCAAGACACTGTGATTACATAGTCTCTGGGCCTCCTGGAGTTCAGCGGGTACTTAAGTAACCCCCACGGAACTAAACAGGTGAAGGACACCTGTCCTTTAGATCCACTGGGGTTCACGAAGCTTTCATGCTATGTGAGGACAAGCCTCTGAGACTTCACTGTAATGATCTTATGGAAGGAGAGAAATTGGAACAGGCAGGTGCTTACACGAATGTGGCTTGTGTGATGGGCGCACGGCGGGGTTGGGCTGGCTGTGTGCTGTGTGAGCAGAATAAATGTGCTGTAACTGCTGGCTTGGTTGTCTTCCAGACTGTGCTGGCTGTGGAAGAGACATCAAGAACGGACAGGCACTGCTGGCACTGGACAAGCAGTGGCACTTGGGGTGCTTTAAATGCAAGTCCTGCGGAAAGGTCCTCACCGGGGAGTACATCAGCAAGTAAGATGGGGCCAGAGGCACGAGGATCCTTCAAGCGGGTGTGGGGCTGTCTGTAGGTCCTGCTATTAGGCAGGGACTCACCACCCCATCAAATGTTCTGAAATACATTCACATTCTGCAATCACTGTGAACTATTGGCCATAAAACCTTTGAAAAGAATTTTATGCTCCTTTTGCCATAGCTTGGCTGCTATACATTGAATGAGTTATTAATCATTGCCAGCTAATGAAGCTGTCAGGGTTACACTCTATGTTGTGGCCAATTAAGTGTTTCATGATTTCCCTTTTGTTGTTTATTTTGCTGATGTGGAACTAGTAAGCCTTTTTCCTCCTTCGAGGGCTCACGCATATTTGCAGATGCCCCCACCCAAAAGAACACACAAGGCTTAGGCAGTGCAGCCTGCCAGGGAGTGGATCCATGTTCAAAACCAAGGAATAATAGCAGAGTTAAGGAAGTAAGTGAAATTAAAGACCAAAATACTGTATACCTTTTTATGCCTTAAAAAAGTTTCTCCAACTTCATGAAATAAAAAAAAGCTAATGAATTTAATTTAGACAAATTAAAAACTCGTGAATTTAATTTAAACATACAGTGAAACAAACAAAAAAAACAAATGTAATTCCATAGGTGCAGCAAAAGAAATGTAATTCCATAGGTGCAGGATAGAGCCGAAACACCTATATTAGAACAAGGCATCCTCAGACGGGGGTGATGGACAGGACAGCTACAGGAGGAAGAGAAGTGGTCTGCTTTTAAACAGACACTGAGAGTTGTGCCTCAGCAGCCAACTTGGCTGTCTAGAGTGGTGCTTTGTACATTTTCCATGCAATAACATACAGAAAATGACATACTATGTTCTGAGGTAAACAGAGGAGGTTGCCGGAGTGGAGGGGAAGGCCCTGGGCCACCAAGGTCTCCTGAGAGCTGAGGAGATGGGGTCTCAAGGCTCTTGGGAGGCTCTGGCCCAGCATGCGGCCACTCAAGGGTAGCTGAGCACTGGCCCTCATCTGAAGGTGATCTGGGCGGGTGGAGAAATGGAGTGATGGTGGGTTTGCCTGAGTTAGTTCTGAGACAGTCAAAGTGCCAGCCTTTTGACAATCAAGGTCAGAAGAGGGGTGTTTTATCATTTTGTGGACTGGGTGGCCTTGTCTCTTGTTTCAAGCCTGGCCACTGAGGGGCCTTGCCTGAAGTGCTTTATTCTGTGAGTATTTTCTGTGATCGGCTGGAGACATTGTGGCCCACCTGCCAGCAGCGTTTGCTTTCATTTTCTTGGTTATATTGTTAAATTTGGTTTCCAAAAAGCCTACACCAATTTTACTTTTTTTTTTTTTTTTTTGAGACAGAGTCTCACTTTGTTGTGGTCCCATAGATAGCCAAGAATGAGTTGATTAGGGCCAGACCCACACTCTTTCCCATGAAGAAATACTTTCTCCTTTATCTTCTTTTCAGGAGCCTGCCAAGGTGCCAGCCTTGACTGTCTCAGGGTAACTCGCCAGGGTAATCTGGCGATTTGGCCATCCTTTCCGTGTGGCCAGAGAGCTGCAGCACTCTCTCCAGCTCCTTCTGCCTATGCAGAAGGTAGTCATGTCTGACCAGTCTGCCAGGTGTGTGCCCGCCGGGCCGGGAGAAGTAGGTCCCACCACCGTCTGTGGAAAGCGCTCAGAGTGGCTGGGTGTCTGCTCCAGCCCTTGGCTGCCTGCCCAGGAGCTGACCTCACCTTGTCTTGCAGGGACGGCGCCCCGTACTGTGAAAAGGACTACCAGGGGCTCTTCGGGGTGAAGTGCGAAGCCTGTCAGCAGTTTATCACAGGGAAGGTCCTGGAGGTAAGTGGCAGACGGGCACCCACAGCCACCAGCATTGCTCACAGGCCCTCAGAAACACAAGCAAGAACCTCTTTTCCATTTTCACCATTCTTTTTTAACATCTAGAGGAAAGAAAGTAGCTGCAGGTGACTGTCTTTGGGGATTAATGTGCTGGACCATCCCCAAAGCCAAGCTCTGCCAAATGCTCATGTGGAAATTGGAAGGATGGAGAATTTGCAGGGGAAAAAATAAATGTAATAAAGGTTCTATGGAGAATTATGTAGAAAGAAGGTTATGAGACCATTTTTATTTTCAGAAGTTAGGAAAGAGGAAATGAGAAGGGGGTTGGAGCTGCAGGTGTACATATGTGTACACATGTATGCGAGTGTGTACCCATGTGCAGACTCAGTCAGCAAAGGCTGAGAATGGAAGCTAAGAACGGAAGTGTGAGTGAAAGAGAGGGGTAGACTGCCCCACCTTTCAGAAACCACATCCTGTGTGACCCCAGCACCCTGTCAAGTTCAAGTGCAACCACCCGAAGCAGAGATAGGAGCTCTGTTCCTGCTTTCTCAGCAGCTGCCCCACCAGCTTCTGCCTCTAGGCTCAGCCAGTTCTGGCCAAGGAGAGGCTATTATCACAGGGAGCCGTGGGCCAGGGTTCAGAGCCACCACCCACTTGTCACAGGCTGATGTGGTTGTCAACCAGGTCCAATGGAAAGAATAGAAGTTGCCTCATTCATATCCTGCACACCAGGGCAGAGAATGTGTCTTGTTTAGAGGTGGGTCTAGAAACCTCACGCTGAGGGGTGGCCACCTGGTCCTGTAGCTTGTCACCTCACTTCATCAGGCACCAGAGTACTAAATCTGGCAGAGACACAGACACAAATCCAGGGTCCCCTCTTTTGCTTCTGGGATTTTCTCTCTCTTCCATGGGATTCCACCCTAAACCTCCAGCACAGCTTTCCCAGACCTGCCACAAGCTCTGCCCATGGCACACAGGGCTGGCATGGGCTCGTGCTGGGACTTTGCATAGCTCATTGCTTTTGAGAAATAAAGATATGGCTGCTAGCAAATGTGGGTGCTTCTTGGCAAGAAGAGGGGGGCTCTATGAAGAGGGAGCAGCATCCACAGAGGCTCCAAGGTGAGGACAAGCACAGCACACCCAGGAAAGCGTATGTCAGGCAGGAGCACTCTTGAGAGATGATGTTGGGGAGGGCAGAGGTGCCCAGCCTCAGGGGTCCCATCCAGGGGCTTAGGCTTTGCCTGAAGAGTGGTGGGAAGAGGAGCGGTGGAAAGCCACTGCAGTGGGTGTAGCTGCAGTGTCCCGTGGCTGGATTAGATGCTGTGCAGAGCGGATGGGCGTTCTCGCCTCAGTGTACAGACATGGTCATAATGGCACTATTCACATCAGCCATGAGCTGAAAACAACTCAGATGTCCATCACCAGATGAATGTGTAAACAAAGCATGGTATATTCCTACAGTGGGGTATTATTCAGCCTTAGGGAGGCACTGATACCTGCTACAGCATGGATGAGCTTGAATTAAAGGAGACAGTTGCAAAGGCCACTGATTGTTTGGTTCTATTAATATAAAAATATCCAGAATAGGTAAATCTCTAGAGATAGAAAGCAGATTGGTGGTTGCCAAGGGCTAGGGTAGGGGGCAGAGGGAAAGTGAGTAGGAACTTAATAGATATGGGGTTTCCTTTGGGGGTGATAAAAATGTTTCAGAATGAGGTAGAGGAGGTGGTTGCATAACATTGCGAATAAATGTCCTGGGTGCCACTCAACGGCTCACATTAAAATGGCTAATTTTGATGAGGGTTGGTGGTTCACACCTGTAGTTCTATCACTTTGGGAGGTTGGGAAGTGGGAGGATCACTCGAGGCCAAGAGTTCAAGACCAGCCTGGCCAGCATAGCAAGATCCTCATCTCTATTAAAAAATCCAGCAGTTATCCAGAAGTGATAGTGTGTACTTGCAGTCCCAACTACTTGGGAGGCTAAGGCAGGAAGATTGCTTCAGCCCAGGAGTTTGAGGTTACATTGAATGTGATGATACCACTGTACTGTAGCCTGGGTAACAGAGCAAGAACCTGTCTCAAAAACAAAAACAAACAAAAAATGGTTAACTCCATGTTATGTGAATTTCAACTCAAAATTTTTAAAAATGGCTGGGAAAGAAGAGGCAAGGGTGGAGACAGGGAGGCCAGTTAGGAGGCTAATATAGAAGTCTGGGAACAAAACACTGGTGGCACCGTCTGGTCTGGAACCTGAGAAATGGACCTCAAGCCAGATGTGGTGACACCTCAGCTTTTGGGGAGGCTGGGGCTGAAAGATTGTTCAAGCACAAAAGGGCCAGCCTGGGCAACATAACAAGACTCTGTCTCTAAAAAAAGTGAATAAATTTTCAAAACAACGAAATGGACCCTCACCCTCCATACACACAGGGTAGGAGGAGTTCTCTCATAGTCTCTCCAATAAAGCTTTAATGGATAACCCAAGGGCACTCTAAAACTAAGGATTTCACTCAGGGGGAAGCACATCTCCAGAAACCTATTGGAGAAGGTGGCCATGACCCACCCAAAAGGGCAGCTTAAATTTCAAGCAGTCACATCACAACTGTCAAAGTGGATGCCTGGTGCCTCCCGACCTGTGTCCTGAATCTGCCCCAGTCCCTCTGCAGGTGGTGCCCAGAGCGCTCCACAGCATTTTCCTTGGGGTTCCCAAGTTTGATCTCCTTGTGGACTGAAATAAGCTTGAGTTGGAGCAGTTGGGGAATTTAATTTTGAAACAATAGAATGCCAGAGCAGTTTCCCAGGTGCTCAGCCATTGGCAGAGAATTGGGAAGATGCTAAGCATGGTGCCCCATGTGAGGCCGCCATGTTTGCAGAAGGCACAGATGGAAACAGCTGTCTCCTGGGTCCACACATGGAGCTGTGTTCCCCACAAAGAGTTGGGGAGGCAGAAGGGCTGTGTATGTCTATGGGGGGGGGGGTGTTTGCCTTCAGATGCAGTTCAGCAGCTGTGGAGGGAGTGTCTAAAGCCAGGTCCAAGAACAAGCCATTCTGAAGCAACATCTGCTGACTCTGTTTTCTCTCCCGAGGCCCAAGCAGTTCATTGTTCACTGCGCTCACCGAGGCCTCTTCCCAAATTGGCTTCAGGTTTCAGTGAAGGCCATTGTGTTTGGTTTAAGACCTGGAGACTTCCCCTGCAATCCCTTCAAGTTGGGACATCTGGGAGTCATTTGCTCCATGCTTTGCTTCAGAGTCAGGATCCGCCCAGCCAGCCTTCTGTCCTCCTTAGATGGGCGTGTGATCTAGGAAAACGTCCTGCGGGGTTTTCACACTGATGTGTGGCAGCCTGTGAGTCAGGTTGGCGTGGTCACCGACAGAAAGCAGGACTGGGCTCCAGGCACTTCCCCTCTGCCTGCCATTCTTGAACCTTGTTGGTGAAACGTCATCTTGGTAGATTCATTGTAAATACTGCGAACCTTGGGTTTCTGTGGAATTTTTTTTAAACTTATCCACAGAGAGTACAAATGTTTTCTGTGTTTGCTGTTACGGCAGTAGCTTATAATGACAGAAATTGATTCTGAGTTCGGCCCACTGGAAGTCTGAGTCAGGATGTGGGGAGGGCTTGCTGTCTCTGAAGGCTGTAGATGGGGAGGGATGTCTGTCCCTGCCTCTTCCCACAGGCCCCTGGCATTCCTTGGCTTGTGGCAGCATCACCCCAGTCTCTGCCTTCATCTTCATGTGCCCACCTTCTCTGTGTCACCCCCCTTCTCTCTGTTGAACTTCCCTCTTCCTTTCCCTTGTAAGGACACTTAGCATTGGATTAAGGGCCCACGCACATAATGCAGGGTGGTCTTCTCATCTCAAGATCCTTAACTTAATTACAACTGCAAAGACTCTTTTCCTAAATAATTTAGTATTCACAGGACCCAGAGATTTGATGTGCATGTGTCCTCTGGGGAGGAAGGGGTTACCATTCAACCTGTTTCAGTGAACCTGGAAAGTTACTCAACTACCATCCCTGTGGGGTCTGCAGCCCTGGCCTGGTCTGAGGTTTTAATTTAACACTCACAAGCATTGGAGGGTCCCCAATGCCTGAGATGCCACCAGACCCCAGAATGAGAAGGATCACAGGGCAGTGATCAAAATGAGAAGTCTACACCTGGCATTGTCATGAGTCCTGAGAAATTTGGGGCAGATGGTGCAGGCCCTTTGGGACTGACTGCATTTCCCAGGTGAAGGGACTGGCGTGTGACCTCCAGAGCTCCACGGGCTCCCAAGTTCTCTCCCTTTCTCGGTTAGTCCTTAATATTTGTAAATGCTGCATGTGATGTCAGCTGGGGGTGGGATGCTGAGCACCATGTGGCTGGATGGGAAGGGCCCCGGGGTGATGGGGAAGCAGGTTCTGCTCTTGCCACTCAACAGCTGGGTAAGTCTCACAACTCCCTTGAGTCTCTCTGTTTTCCTTTACATGCATTAAAAATATACACGTAAATCCAAGACCTGGGCTGCCAGACTCCTAGAGTCTCTTTGGCTCTAAGGATCTGAGTTCTGTAATTCTCATGTCTTCTAAGGCGTTAGAGCCTGCAGTTCATTCTCCTGGAGGCATTTTCTACTGACACATAACGCTCAGCATAGAGCAAACACTCGAATTGTGGCTTGATTTATCATCTCTTGCTTTCAGTTTTGTTTTTGATGGCAAGACTGTTTTTTAGGGAGAACTTGCTATAAATGGCACATGTTTAAATGCTTCTGCTAATTAACCTATAAATCCAGGAGTGTTCTGCAGATATTTACAACCAGGCTCCTAATTAAGAAGTCCAGGGACACATTAGTGTGAGATACTCGAGTTTGCTGTCTCTGTCCCTTCTTGGAACTCTCCTCTGAAGCAACCAAGCCCCTTCCTTCTCACCTCCCCGACCCCTCCCTTCTACTTAAGCAGCCTTAAGTGGTAACAGGAAGCTTAAGAGACTTCGGGCTTAGGTCACCAACGTCAGTAAGGCAGACGTGGTGGTGGGGCAGCCTTTTGGTCTGAGTTTCCTCCCGTCTTTGGTGGACAACCCCAAGAGATCTCTTCCTCCAGCCAACTTCCTTTCTTGGGTACAGATTACCTGCCAGCTCCATGAAGAAAGAAACAGCAACAAAATAGTTGTTATCAACAGCCACGAAGTAGTTCCAAAATGAAGGCAGCCCAGGAAGGGGGGGAGAAAACAACTGTCAAACTGAAAACAGAATCAAGGAAGAGGGTCTGTCCCCTGTGCCCTTACCTTAGTTGGCCGGGCTGTTCGTGGGCTGACTACGGGTGGGTTTGCCTTTCTCCCTACCTCTCTGCTCTCTTGCACAATTCCTGGCCCTCCAGGGGCTGTCCGTGCTGTGGAGCTTGTCTTTCTGTGTGCTGTGCAGAATGACAAGCGCTGTCACCCTGCCCCCTCAGCCTCAGAGCCTGCCTGGGCAGGCGCCCGCCGGACTGCACACCACAGCGTCGTTGTGTGCGTTTCCCTCAAGGATGGAGGGAGGTCACAGCGTCTGCATGTGTTCCAGGCAGGGCTGGGGAAGGCTCTGCTTTCCTCATCAGGACTCACGGGCTTTCTCATTCCGTCTTTCTCCCATCACCACACCCAGAAAATCAACCAGCCTAGACACATCTGGTCTTTCCAGAAGGGTTGGTGGTATGGCATTCACTGCACCACTGTGCTCCTGGGGAGTGACTGTCAAAGTCTGGGGGCCCCACCGTGTGAGAAAGAGGAAGCCCAGATGAGCCCTCTAGCCCGTGACACCTTTCCATCCATGCCTGCAAGGGCAATGGTGTCCTGTCTTTATCTGTTACCCTGGAAAGGATGGACAGGACGGAAAGGGGACTGACTGTTAGGTGCCTCCCTGCTGAACTCTCAGAATGTAGGAAGTGGAATCACAGTGGGATTGAGCAAAATCCTTTCCCTTGATTCTCTGAGGGATTAAACTTGGCGGCTTTGTTCTGTTTTGCTTTTTGATTAAAAAACTGCTTTTTCACAAAGCCGAGGAACGAGTGTTAGCGGCATTCTCATGAGGACACTCTGTGTTATAAATTGGAGGCTCTCGTCCCCTTCCTTCCCTGTGGTGTAGGGATTTTAAGTAGGTTATATTGTAGGAGCCGTGAGCAGTGAGTAGGTTTCATCCTGGGCTGACCTGTTGTTATCTAGTGACAGAAACATAGCCCATCCCATGGAGTCTGCATGACATACAGTCTTTTTGTCACCATTGGAGATATAATTTGCAAAAGGCTGGCTGAGGTGCCAACTCCCCCCTTTCTTGTTTTGTGTATACACAGCAAAATAAGAATAATGACTCATGTCCATGCAGAAAACCAATCACATTCTTCTCCTCCTCTCTTTGCTCAGAGAAATTCACATTTTCTACCAAATAATAGGGGACCCATATTTTTTTTTTGAGGATCATGGAAGGGAAAAGAATCAAGTTGTCCTAATAGTATTGATTGAGAGGGGCTATGTCCCAATGGACCGTGAGCTGCCACAATGTCCTGACTTTGTATAAAATTTTTAGCATTTTCAAGTGATCTCATAAATATTTAATTCTCACAATAGGCCTGTAAGGTGGTCAAGGCAGTTACTAGTGACCTCCATTTACAGATGAGTCTCCTGAGTGCTGGGGACTTTGGAGCTAATTAGTATAATAGAACCACAATTAGAAAATAGGTCTCAGAAGATGAGGAGACATACTCATGCAGAGAGAGAGAGAGAGAGTCCACACATGCTTTGCTATCTACCTGACAATAATCATTGCAGGAAATAATTTGCCTCTCAATATAACTTGTTGGCGTACCAAAATTGGCCATTCCTGACAGACTAGAGAACGCCTAGCTCATCAGTGGCCCTGTTACACCTGTTCTCACAACAATAAGCATTTGGTGCATGGTTGGTTTATTTTTTACCAGTGTAAAACTCCACTGAAAGTCAGTGACCTTGCTTATTAAGTCTGTTCTGTTTCTGCAGAGCTGTTCGTCATAGTGACTTGCCTCTTTTAATCAGCTGGAGGCTCCAGCGGGGCATCTGGCGTGGCCCTAGGGGAATATTGTAGATGGATGGTGCCATTTTGGTATACAGAGCATATTTTCTTCAGCTCTAGTCTAGATGCCTCCACAGATCACTGGATAATCAGGAAGGTCCTGAACAGGTTCAATATAGAGACAATGGTCACCTTTCCTATTGTCAAACTGTTACTCAACAGCAAACTGCAGAAATGGCTTCATTTTAAATCTAAGTTAAGCAATATGTGGTCTATCCATAAAGTGGAATATTACTCAGCCATGAAAAGGAATGAAATGCTGATACATGGTACAGCATGGATGAACCTTGAAGGCATTTGTGTTAAGTGAAAGAAGCCAGTCACAAAAGACCTCATGCAGTATGATTTCATTTGTTTGAAATTTCTAGACTAGGCAAATCTATAGAGATAAAAAGTAAATTAGTGCCAGGGGCCAGGGGAAGGGAGAAATGGTAAGTCATTGCTAATGGGTAAGTATTGGCTTTCTTTTCCAGGTAATGAAAGTGTTCTAGAATTAGATAGTAATTCTAGTAATGGTTGTACCATTCTGTGTGTATACTAAAGACTATACTGAATTATATACTGTAAGAGGGTGAATTTTATGGTATGTGATTTATCATCTCAATTTCACATACACACACAACCTCTTTGTGCAAATGGGGATTCAAGTCAATAAATGTCTTAGTACAGGATTCCATGCAAGGTTCTTTCCCCTTGTGGGCGTTTGAACTTCTGTACTCTTGTATGGCCACAGGCTGCCCTTGATCATAGAATGTGGCTTGATGAGTGTAGAATCTTTCAAGTGCTGGAAAGTGAACTCAAGTTTAAGTTCAACATATGGTTTGCCATGTGTTGATTGAAACATCTTTTTTGAGGAGAACAATATGGTGCTAATATTTTGTCTCCTTTGCTGTTTACAAGTTGGGAATTCACTCAGTAGAGCATGGCACACTAATGTGAGAAGTGATTTCAGGATAAACTCTCTGATTCTCCCCAAGTTACCCAGTTTCTCTTATGTTAATGACAAGAGAAGACGTGCTGCCAGGGGACCAGAAGACTGAGTTCACATGTAGCAAAGATTGGATGTTTATGGGGAAAAAAGTCACCCTATTTCCAGTAACCACAGATGGAAGGGCTTTCTTACCTGGAAATGACAGTTCGAAAAGAATTTGTATTTATCAAGTTTAAAGAATGCTTTTCAGTGTTATTTAAGTCAGAGAGTTTAACTCGTTTCTGAAACGTGTGAGCTAGGGAATGATGGACCCCACAGGTCGAGTGCGACTCTTCCAGCAAGTCAGGGAGGATTACTGAGCACGTGGGGCAACCCAACCTTGGGGAGCACAATGGAAAATGGAAGGTTTAGGACCTGCCTTCAGATCAGTAAGGCACAAATTTCTAAAAGAGGGTGTCTAACTTGGAGCCTGTACCTTCTGGAGTGTCCCAGAGACCCCCAGGGATCACGAGTGCCCAGGGCTGTTGCCACATCTGCAGAGTCTAGGGGAGGTTTTCAGAGGTGGTTTTGAACTTTAGAGGCCTGCCTGGACCAGTTGCCACCAAGCACAAGAAGGGATGGGTCTCCGGGTCTGGCCACTGTTTTGGGCACCAAAACAATGATTGCTCAGATTGTCCTTTCTCCTCTCCAGAACCCAATACATCCTGGGTGTCAAAAGGGCTCAAGTGTGTGCTGTCTGGACCCAGAGCACCAACTCCTTCCCTCCCTGCTCCCCCCTCTAGCTCTGTCTCCTCCTACTACTATAGACATAGAATTGTTGAGTCCAGAGTGCCCACCTACCCCACACAAGTGATCTTCAGTGAATTTCAAGGTAATTTTCATGACCTTCTCTTGATGGAGCAGAGAAGGAGTTTAGTCTTGGGCAGTATATCTCAGTCCTCAGAGATGATTCAGGACCCACATTAACAGAAGGCCAGGTAAGAGGCTCATTCAGTAAATGCCAACTTTGGGAGAGATTCTTGTTATTAGAAGTCTGCATTTGTTCTTGAAGAACTGGTAGTTGAAAATGAGAAATTTATCTTCATTTGCTATAGTTATTGAAGTCTTTGGTCACTTTTTTCCTCTTTGTTTGATTTTAGACATGCGGTTTGATTTTACTGTTTAATTGCAGCTTATAACAATGTGCCATTTTCTTTTTCTTTTTCTTTTTCTTTTTTTTATCTTGTAGGAAAGGTCTTTATTGGCGGGGGGTGGGGGGTCGGGGGGAGGGAGACTGTAGAGCAGCACCGAGGAGGAGAGAAGAGAGGGGAGAGAGATAAGGAGAGAGTGAGGAAGAGAAGAGAGAGAGAGTAGAGAAGAGTGAGGGGGAAGACGGAAGAGAGAGAGAGAGAAGGAAGGCAGAAAGAGGCGAGAGAGAGCCAATGTGCCATTTTCTATTCCAACAGTCAGATTGTAAGTTTTTTTTTAATTGACATATTTCCTTTTACAGAGTAATATTTTGAGTCTAATTACAAGGTAAACTGAACTTTCTGGACTCACGCGGACCCATGCTCCATTAGAAAGATCATTTCTACTAATCCACTGGGATCTGGCTCCCTGGCTGGGGTGGCTGGAGGGACAGAGTCAGCCTCTCTCCTGAATTCTGGGTTGGGCCCCTGCTGGGCTTATGACTGCCCTTTAGGCCTCCAGGAAATCTTGTCTAGCTTCTGGGTAAACTCAGAAAACTAGTGGGGGAAAATTCACACAGTGGTGTCTCCAGCTGCCTCAGCTCTGCTTTGTGCTTTTGTCTACTTAGCCCAGCGGTTCTCAACCCATGGGTCGCGACCCCTTTTTAACAATGAAAATACATTGCGAGTTAGCAAGGTTGAGAACCGCTAGCTTAGCCCCTTTCCCCAGCTTCAGAATATGTGTTGAAAAACAGCACCGTCCAAAGGTCACCAGGACAATTTCTGTTCTTGGATTAAGTAAAGCTTTCCTCATGGCACGGGAGAGAAAAATGCTCCAGGGGAAATGGGAGCCCTTGGTCCCCTGGGAAGCAGACACTGCTTCTGGTGATGCCTCTAGTGCTATGAACAGGCTTCCTCCTCCTCTGATCTACACCCAGACCTGCCTGTTACCTGGACCTCCTGGGTCCTCACCTTGTGGAGGCTGTTGTGCCCATTCCAGCAGGTGGACTTGCTTGTCATTTGCCAGCTGGTCAGGTGGAGTGAAGTCAGGGCTGGTGCCCATCCAGCACAGTAGAAATGAACTAATACAGTAATTCCTCCCCAGAAAGGAAACGTTGGAAGGTTCTTACAAATGAAAACTGTTTATAAACTATTTCTATGACTATATATCAAAATGCAGAGCTGTCGACGTCTTGGAAACAGTAAAAGATTCTGGGATTTTGGAGCTTGATGTAGCCTTAATGGGTTAAGCTGGAGAGAGAAGAGAGATTAGAGGAAGAGCTGGTCCAGCCAGACACCAGGATTTGGTTCCACAGCCACCCCGAGAGCCTCGTGTGCCTCAGCATCTGAAACAGTAAAATGCAGATAGTGACACTTCCCTCTCTGGCTGACACGCCAGATCCCAGAAAATGTTTTTCTTCCATTTCCTTCATTTAAAAATAAACAAATTTTATAAAAGCCCTATATTTGAATAAACCTACAACTTCCTGTTTGAATGAGGAGTCAGATTCACTCCTCCCCCTGTTCACTCTCAGAGGTACTTAGATGTGATTATTTCGTGTGTACAAGGTAATAGTACCGTCAATGCTTTGGTTTGAGAATTTCTTAAATCACTTAACATTAGTTCACAAGCATTTGTGACCATAAATTCACTCTGCCATTGTTTCACCAAGTATATTCTATTATTTTTTACCAGGCATCTAGCAGCTGCTAAATAAAAGATGTATTGATGATTGACTATTTTTTCCCATTGCGAATTTTTGCCATGGCCTTTAACCAAAAACCTGAAAGATTTCATATGCACTTAGGTAGAAATTCCTCATCTGTTCCTTCCAGTCACATGTGAAGTCAATGCCCGTGTATCTCTTTTCTGTCTGTTAATGTTTCTTTTAATGGATCCACCTGAATATAATCCCACAGTTTAAATATAAACTGCAGGAGGATCAGCGCTGTCTGCGTAATTGTTCTGTATTATGCCTGGCATATTTGCCCAGACAGGGCCTTCATCCCAGTTCTTAGGATAATGAAGAGACCTCTTAGCATTTGTGGAGTGTGAGAGAGTGGGTAATCTATCAGCTGCTTGGAACTTAGCCTTAGCACTAGCTAAGAATTTAGAACAGAATTTAGCCAGTTACTCCTGTATTAGTGGCCACTTCATTAAGGCTTTATTTACAGAGCATAAAATTCACCCATGTTAAGTATATGATTCAATAATCTTCCTAGTCCAATTTTAGGACATGTCCTTCACCTGCAGCAGGTGCCTATGCCCCTCTTTTATTATTTTCTCTTCCCTTTCTTTCCCCAAGTCATGTGCACAGGAGGCAGGAGGGTTGGGCAGTCAGCTCAGGGTGCTCACTGAAGGCCACCACCAGGCAGGTGACAGGAACCTCTTGACTCCACATGGTGGGGGTTCTTGCCCCTTTTCATCTGAAAATTCACGAATTTGGAAATTTGCTTGGTAAATCTTAAGATGGCCAATCCTCTTTCTCCCTATCCTAGAAGACAGAGAGATGGTTAAATAAATAAAAGCCAAGAAAGGACCTGACACCCCAAATATAGGAGAGTAGAAAGAGGATGCAGATGGTAGGCAGTGAGCCCAGTCCTAAGGATCCAGTCCCTTCCAGCCCTGAGGCTGGGAGCCTGGGTAAGTTTCCTTTGTGGACAGGGGCTCCTTCACCCCTTTCAATTGCCTGCTAAGGTCCTCAACATGAGATTTCAGAGGTAAAAGGTACCATCCCTACCCCCAAGGTCTTACTGTGCGAGACTGGGGTTCTAAACCACTGCGCATAGGTGCTTCTTTGTACAACATGGTCCCTAGCGTTAATAATATTATTCTGTGCACTTAAAAAATTAGGAGAGTAGCACTCATGTTGTGTTCTTACCACAATAAAAAAATGATTTGTGCTTTTAAAAAAATTAAATGTGGATTTTCAGGCCTCACCCCAGAGATTCTGATTCAGGGGGTCTGGGTTTCATCCTGCTCTGGGGGACACTGGTGCGGCAAGGCCCACAAATGGCACTTGGAGAATCCAACCCTGCAAGTATTTGGTGAGGACTCATCAAGGATTTTCACTCCTTCAGAGGAAAACACACTGGAGATTTAGTTAACTATCATGTAACTACAGCGTATAATCCGGTAGCTGCCTCTTCATTTTAGAAGCACAACTTTGTGGCTGAAATCTTTGCATTTCCTCAGCAACATTGGAGATTGCTTCCAAACCAGCTTAGAGAGACTCAAACGTCTGTGAAACAGTCTTTTTATTCGCTGATTGTTATGGGCAAATAATCTCCACTAACATTTTCCTCAGTCAGTCTTGGTTTTGTTAAAAATGACAGGAGTTGTTACAGAACCTTGCCCTAGTCCCAAGAAAGGTGTGAAAAAAGGGGCCGTGTGACCACAGTGGAAGGCTCCTGGCTCTTCTTTCTACGCAGGTGCCTGGCTCTTTCTACGCAGGCACCTAGCGCCTGTGGTGTCCCCTTCTGTCACCTGCTCTTCCAAGATCTCCACAGGGGCGGTCTGGTTGAAATAAGGTTATGTGGGTAAAGTGCCTGAAGCATATAGGTATCAAATAATTTTTTTCTGCAATAAAAAAGCCCAATATGAAATGCACCAAAAATGTGAATCGTGTAGCATGGTAAGCAAAGTCCTTTTCTTGAAACCACATGTCTCTCCAACAGTACTGCAGAGTACTGTGGAAATCCTGGGGTAACAAATGGAAGTGCAAAATTGGGCTCAGTTTTACTGCACTTTCACCTAAAGGGTTCCGGAATGTGTGATGCAAAAAGCAGAGACTGGGAGGGGAGGCTGCTGTCTGTTTGTAGCTGTGCTCAGCTCTACACCTTTGCATCATCTCAAATCCAAGAAAGAAACTTTAAAAAGCCTAAAAATCTGGCTTCGGGGCAAGGCTCTGCCTCTGAAACAATGACTGTCAGTTTTAGGACGCAGACAATTGTGAGTGAATGTGAAAAAAAAAATAGCCCTTTCCCCACCTGTCTTTTAAAAATGAAAGAGAAAATCTACCCCCCTCCTTTCTGGGAAACATGGACTGGCCCGTCGTGGTTGCTGGTGTGTTGAACTAGTAAGTGCAGCAAGGAGAAGAGGGAGTGTGCCTGCCTGCCGTGCTGGGCGGCTTCCGGGGGTGTCTCCAGCTCGCTGCCTGAGCTTTGCTTCAGGGAGAAGCCTGGATTGTGGCCGGAGCCTCAGTCTGTCCGGCTGAGGTCTGGCATCTGCAGAGCCTCCTGGATTTGAAGCCCAGTGCCGTTCTCTGCTGAGCACAGCGAAGGAGCAGAATTAGAAAGAAAGGAGCCCTGGCATCAGGTAAAGCAGTTACTGCGCAAAGTGCCTTTGCTTTATGAGGCAGATAAGACATTCTGGACTTCCTCGGTGAGCTCGGAGGCCATTCGGGTCCTGCAGATGTGGTGTCTGGATGCTGGCGACAGAGGCCACTCACATTACCCTAAAGTCTGTTTTACGTGAACTTTTTGTTTTCCTCATGATCAGAAAGAACTTGTAGCTTTTTTGTTCATTGACAGAGGACCAGAATAAAGAGTGGGAAAGGCAGGTTACTCTTCTGAAAGGCACAGTGCATTGACCTTTGGAGACAGGGTTTGTGCTTGATTCAGGCTCCTACCTCCAAGGATTGAGCGGGCAGTGAGGTTTGCAGACTCTGGGTTTGTTTTGTATCATCTGTGGTTGATAGAGCTCTGTGAAATTTACATTTGAGACAAAACTTTAGAGTCATATTTGGAGGATTTAGTGATGAAGTGGCATGGGGGATTGAGTAGATTTATCCATTTCTAGAAATACATATTTTTTCCTTTACTTTTTTTCTCCTTTTAAGAAGTTTGCTATGAATGAAAATGAGGAGGTACACCATTTGGATATTTTCCTATTTTGTTGCAGCTACAGGTTGGAAGAGCTTGGCCTCTCTTACCACCTTTGGGCACGCAATCAAAGAAATCTAGAGATTCTGGCCTTTGTTACGAAAATAGTGTTCCTAAAATCCTAGGTATATAGGCTATGCTCTGAAGTTTTTTGGTTTTCTTTTTTAGAGAAAAAGTTCTAACGCGTGGGATGTTTGCACTGAAGAAGAAATGAGACAAGAAAACGATCTCAACTAAAACAAGTAGATTTATGATTTTGGAAAGGGGGGGGGGGCAGTGAGTTTGGCCAAAACCCAGCAGGAATGTGGTTGCTATGGCAGCCTCATCTGTCACTTAACTGAGATTGGAGATTTAAAAGAAAATCAAGCCTGTTTTCTTTGAGACTGTCTCATGAGGAATGTTAAGAGGATGTGAAGTTATTTAGATTATCCAAACAGGTTCTGACAAGTAAGTGAAAAATAACTAATTAAAATATAATTGTTGCCGTTTCTACAATGGAAGAAAGGGCTTGTTGAATCACCAGCGTACTTACAGAATAGGTGAATTTGCCATGGCTCATTGGTATGAATTACTTTGGAGCAGGCGTTTGAAGACTAATTGTGAGGCCTTGCCAAGCCTCTCCTTATAATACTTTGAATAAAGTGTTTTGACCAAGTGTTTTCAAGTGAATCTCTCAGGCATTTTCATGTGTCAGTGAGCCTAACCCTCACATCAGTGAGGAATATTATTATATCATGACACGGGGTCAGCAGATTTTTTCCTCCAACTAAACAATAGCTAATCTAAAAAGACAGGAGAGTCGGAACTACCCAGTACTAGCACCCCGACTCCGTAGGGAAAGATCATGATTTTGCCTCCTGTAGACCAGGGTCTGTCAACCTCAGCATTACTGACCTTTGGGGTGGGGTCATTCTTTGTTGTAGGGGACTGTCCCATGGGGTGTTTAGCCATATCCTTGGTCTCTACCCACCAGATGACAACTCAGTGCTCCCACTTTAGCTGTGACAGCCAAAAATGTCTCCAAATGTTGTCAAACATTCCCCAAGGACCAGAAATTCACTCCTGGTTCAAAATCCCTGCCATAGAGGAACCACTTGGGGCCCAAAGCTACAAATGAAGAGGGCAGGGCTGTGGGAAGGGCTCCAATCCAAGGGGGACACAGCTGAGTCCAAGGAAAGTGGCAGGACATGTATTTTTATCCTGACCATTTTGGTTTTTATTTTGTTTCTGTTTGAAATCATATCTTGGGAGTGGGGTACAGATTCAGGGACTATTCTAGGCCCACATTCTTTTGTTACTTTTCCCTTCTGAAAAGGGGCCTGGTTTTAAATAGTACTTTGGTTATCCAGAAATCAAACATCTCTAAATTAAATTCTATCTTAAGTGCATCCTGGGAATATATCTTTTGGAAAAAAAAAAAAAGTGACCCATTTTATAAAGCAAATAATTAACCATACCTTATCCCTTCTGTAAATACAAGTTTTATGATTTGTGGGCTTTGAGTAAATACGGGCACACCTATCTGGTTTTTTTTCTTCTGGAATCTATGGGTGAATTTTTTTATCTCTTTATTTGTTTCCCCTTTCTGTACCAGTAGGTCTCAAACTGTTAATGAATTTTAGGAATTCAGCCACGATGACCTTGTCACTGTATCATTGCCATGGAATAGTCAATTCGTGTTTCTGATCCATAGATAACAGTGAAGTCAATGGCTGGAATTTTGCTCCATTTAAAAATATTCTTACACTTTTAGGTGCTGCTTGTTTGCTCTTAAAATGAAGTTATGTGTATGTTACTTTTTCTTGATATCGCTCCAAGGGCACGGTATATCGCACTGAGTGCCTGCCACCTCAACAAGGTCAGACACTGCAGTCTGTGGAGAGATGCTCCCAAGCCCAGTGGGGCAGGGGCTGCACTTGGTGTTGGCTGAGTGTATCAGGAAACACCTTGGCTTATCAGAGTCTGTTCTCGGTGATAGGGTTGGACTGGCCCATGATGTTATCAAGGAATTGTGGCTTCTGCTTTTGATTGCAAAGTAGACTTCCCTTTACCTCTCCCTGGACATGCCAGTATGTCACAAACCATGTACTCTCTTAGAAACATTTCCTCATTTTTAAAAGTTACCCCCTCATTCATTAGACCTAAGATCCATGAGTGCAGAGAATGTAAGTATTTGGGTCCGTGGGTAAACGACAGTGCCTGCACATACTGTCGGCTCAGCAGTTGACAATTAGACAAATTAATGTTAATCACTTTCATGGCAAGACCACTCGGGAGCTGGGTCTGCAAGAAGCTCATGTATCTACAACCCACATCCTGTCCATGTCATGGTCTAGTTTGCGTATATTTTTCAAAAGAACAAATCCAGCCCCCATCCAAGCAAGTTAAAATGTTTGAGTAGCTATGAGAGGTATCTTTTAAGGATGTAGGAAAAGTAGATCTGTGTGTTAGAGAAATTTGAAAGGGAGGGAAAAAGGGAAGCTTTATAAAATTTTCTTCATGAGGCCCAGAAATTAAATTTATGCCCTTATTTAAACCCCCCCAGGCTAACACTGCCTGGTGATTTCAGTTAAATAAAAGGCATACTAACCAAGGATTTTGACCTATCGGCAAAGTGTTTACAGCCTCTTGGCTTTAAGAAAATTACCCAAAGGAAAGAGCTTATGATTAGAAGTGAAAAAACCAGCCCTTGTTTTTTTGTTGTTTATTTGTTTTTTGAGACAGAGTTGACTCTGTTGCTCTGGATAGAGTGCTATGGCATCAGAGCTCACAGCAACCTCAAACTCTTGGGCTCAAGAGATCCTCTTGCCTCAGCTTCCCTCCTGAGTAGCTGGGACTATAGGCATGTGCCACCATGCCCAGCTAGTTTTTCTGTTAGTAGAGGCAGAGGGTCGCTCTTGCTTAGGCTGGTCTCAAACTCCTGAGCTCAAGCAATCCACTTGCCTTAGCCTCCCAGAGTGCTGGGATTACAGGCGTGAGCCACTGCTCCCGGCCAAAAACAGCCCCTGTTCACTGTATGTGTCCTGGTTTCAGGTCTTAGGGAGTGAGGAATGTCGGTGTGCAGAATCAGGATGGTGCTGCTCGGTAAGGTCCACAGCCTCTGAACCAGGTATCAGGACATGGGGCTGCGTGAAGGGGGACAGAGAACTAGAAACTGGAACTTTCTTGGACTCTGCAGGATGTAAAGATGCCGTGGTGAGAGAGAAAGAAGCTGAAGCTCATCTCAGTCTCCTGCTGTAGTTCACAAACCAACCCCAGCTCCATTTTTCTAAGCAGAGCCCTGGAGGTGAGCAGATCTGTCTTACCTGTACCTGGAGCTTCAGAGGCACGAGGGGTGGCCTCAGAGAGAGGGGCCCTAACAGAAGAGGAAGCAGATCCTGCTGCTTTTATTGTTTACTAAGCCTGGACTGTTTACGGCAAAGGCACCATCTGTGTCCCCCCCAGCATTGCTGGTTCACACCACGGCCGTTTTTTTGCTCATCAACATAAAAGGAAGCAGAAATACTTGCTTACGCTTAAAACTGCTTTTATCTTTTCTTAGTGCTAAACAATAATTTTGTTAGGTTGTCTTGGTTCTGTGCAGCTGGCTCCTTACATCATCATTATATCCGTACACCAAATCCGAAATCCAAATAAACATACTTGAAAAGGTAGAGAAACGTGTCTCGCAAAGTTTAGAACATCCTCTCACAGAGTCTAGGCTGAGCTTTCTGCTTTGTTTGGGCAGCTTGTTTAAGATGCCAAGTGTATCTGGTCTGGCAGCAGATGAAAGGTGCTGGCTCCTACATGACACAGTTTAGACGGGGCAGAAGGGGACTGGGTGTGGATTTCCAGGTTTCCTTTGTGTTTATAAAGAGTTTTAAAGCAGAAGAAAAAAAAACATGCTTGACTGGGTTTTGTTTTGACCTTTAAGCCTCAGAATTGTAAAAATCCTATTGAAATACCTTCTTTTGGTTTCCAGGGGTCCTCAAACTTTTAAACAGGGGGCCAGCTCACTGTCCCTCAGACCGTTGGAGGGCCGGACTGCGGGCCCCGGGACGAGTCGGCTGCTAAGCAGGACAGGCAGGGGCGGCAAAAACACCCAGTGGGCTGGATAAATGTCCTAGGCGGGCTGCATGTGGCCTGCGGGCTGTAGTTTGAGGATGCCTGGTTTATACTATCCTTTGTCATTAAGTTCCTGGTCACTTACATCTCCCCCTTCATGGAGTCCCGTCCCTCAGGCCTTTATGTCCCTCCAGTTTGTGCTGTTCTCAACTTAGGGATCACCTAGCTATAGTCACTCCCACCTGCCACCACCCTCTCCCCAGCCCCTGTCATCTTCTGTCCCCCCACCCTGCTTTATGTTCTTCAATGCACTTCCCCCATCTGAACTTCTCTGTTTGTTGACGGTCTATCTCCCATTGTGAGGATACAAGCTGTGGCAGGTGCTGCCTTATCTTCAGTGGCCAAAAGATCATCTGTTGGAAAGCTGATGCTTAGTGAACAGGTGGATGGATAGATGGACAGACAGACAGACAAGAGAAAGGAGGGATGTAAGAAAGGAAGAGAGAGGAGGAGGAGGAGGAGGAAAAGAAAGGAAGGAGGGTTAGCCCACTGAATGAGCTCCTCTGCTGCGACACCTCCCCGAGTCCCCAGGACAGTAGTCTCAGACCCTGCTCTCCCATCCCCGCTGACTCAGTACATGACACTACCCATCTAACAAACCTATTGTCATCACTTGTTCACACGTCAGCCACCCTGGTTTGGACAGGAATAGTGATAAGGGGTGTAGTTGTTGTTGTGTTCTTCCTGCCTTAGTATACAATGAACAAATCTCACCAAAGCCCTTTGGCCAACTCTCTGGTCCAAGTATTGCACTCATCTTTGTTTTGCAAACAAGTAACTGAGGCCCAGAGCAGCTTCCCCAAAGGCACAGATGATTCCAGGCAAGGCCAGGATTAGAATCCAGACTGTCAGCTTCTGCCTGGATCCGGCAGCTTTTTCTCCTCCTCCTCAGGGGCCTGGCGCCTGAATCACAGGTGCACCACAGGCTTTCACCGAATGAATGAAACCCCAGATCCCACCTCCTCCCTTCTCTTCCTTATTATTTGGACTTATAAATATTATTTATACTATCTATAATAACACCTCTAAGAACAACTAGCCGGTATATCCCACGTCACATTTTTAGCTGACAGAGCTTAACTGATGATATCAGTGTTCTCCTTTAACAAATTTATTAGTAAAACGTTGGGCGGCAGTTGCAGCCCACGGAGACACTTTAACCCAGGTCCTTCTAGTTGGCAGCCCCAAGGATGAGCTTCCTGTTCTTTAGCTCCCAGCATCTCATTGACTCCCTTAGGACATAAACTACACCAAGAAAGGCAGAGATTTCTAGTGCCGAAGACTAGGAAGGAGCCTAAGAATTTTAACACAACCTACTGCCACTCCTCACCTACCACCCCAGACACCGGTCTTTGAGTTTGGTTGGTCCTGGGACGTTCCATTGCTAAGGTACAAAGACGAATCAGAGGCCCTTTGTGGACACAGAGCTGTTGTTCTCTCGGCTGGCTTGGAGCGCTGCCTCTGTGGAGCCAATTAATTCTAAAAGGACTGAAACGTCTATGTTCATATAGAGTTGAGGTGGACAGCACTTGCTGTGGCCATGCCCGGAGGTTTCCGTGTCTGGGGTGGGGGCTGTGGTGTGCGCTCTGAGGCGTGAGCTCCCAGCCTGTGCTGGCCTGCAGGGACTGGGTCCCTCCTTGTCTTACAGCTTGATTTTCCAGCGTGTAAGTGCTGACGACAGCTCTCACGGGACAGTCTGCAGCCTTGTCAGGCTGGTCCATCAGAGCTTTCCTTGGCACATAACCCAGTTTCACCCATGCTTGGGGCTAATCCAGCTGGTTCGCTTTGTTCCTGTGAGAGGTGATAAGCAGGCAGGTGGCGCCCACAGGCTTTTTGTGGATGTCAGAAAAGTTAAAAAGCCCCAGCACAGGGGGCAGGAGCCCCAGGAAATGCTCAGCCTTGACTTACGGAATCTGGGGGGGGGGGGGAGCTGTAATGTCTCAGAGCAATAACAGAGGGACTTTTTTATTATTATTATGAAATCATAGCTATGTACCTTAATGCAATCATGGAATACAATGTTCTGGTCTTCTATACAATTTGAAATATTTTCATCAAACTGGTTAACATAGCCATCATGGCATTTTCTTAGTTACTGTGTTAAGACATTTATATTCTACACTTAGTAAATTTCACATGTACCCTTATAAGATGCACCATAGGTGTGGTCCCACCCATCACCCTCCCTCCATCCATCTTCCCCCCTCCCCTCTCCTCCCTCTCTTCTTTCCCTGTATTCTTGGGATATCAGAGGGACTTTTAACTTAACTTTCTAACACAACTTTTCAAATGGCATAATGGCTTTGGATAGACTCATTAATCAGTATGTCTTGTGATTTGCAACTTAACCATGGACGAGAGTACTGGAAAGGAGTTTCTGACTCATCAGTTTTTCGCCCATGCCATTCTCAGCCGCGAGGCATTTGGTAATTGGGATGTTGCCTAATCTACACGCATTTACACCAGTAGGTGTTGGGAGACCAAAGAAAAGGCTGCCTCTGAGTTCTGCCACGGTCCCAGATCTGGCCTTACACCAGCCAGGAGGATTTCTGTCTACCTTTGGTCTTTAAGATGATTCCTACTCAAGACTCCCAGAAATATCATAGAAGAAAATTCCCTAGACTTCAGCTAGGGAACAGTCTGAGCCTTAAGGACACTGAGGCCCAGAAAACCCAAGTGATTTGCCTAAGAATGCACAGCCAAAGTCATATCAGAGCAGTTCAGAGTGTCTCTGTCCCCTCCTCACATCCCCAGGCTGCCACAAGGTGCTGGGTGACTGAATGATGTCTCAGTGGCTATTCACAAAGGTTTACTCTATGTAAATGAACAGACATATAGACTTGGATCCACTCCCGTGAAACTTTATTTACAAGAACAATAGTTCATCAGAGTTTCCTTCTCTTGGCACTGACTCCATGTCGGTGCTTATAAATTGATGACTTTCTTTTTAAGGGCCATAAAGTGTTATCGCTCTTTATCTTCCACCAAGGAAATATACCAACTATTAATAAATAAGCATATATGTAAAAAACTACTGGCAGAAAGAGGTGACGTCTGCTTTGTGTGGTCTCAGGTTGTCTTGGTGGGCTTTCCATGTTGACCTGTCTGTGTTACCACGTCTCTAAAGAGGGGACTATTTCAGCCTAACAAGCCAGGACCACATATAGTGGTGAATTACTAGCTAATTTTTTCAGACAAACATTAGGTGTAACATTGTAGTTATGAGGCAATTTCAGCGAAATCTTGAAAATCCCCAGTTTTGGGGGGTTTGTGGAATGTAGGTCATAATGAACAAGTACAGACCCACATCACTCACGGTGCCCACCCTTTAGAGCCTGTCAGCCAGTGATGCCTTGTGTTAATTTCCTATAGATATCATAAATGACTACCAGCTTGGTAGCTTAAAATGATACAAAGGTATTCTCTTGCATTCTGGAGGCCAAAAGTTTGGAATCAAGGTGTTGTTGGGGTGGGGTTCTTCTGGAGGCTCTTTAGGAGAGTCTATTGCAGGCACTCTGGGTTTCTGTAGTTGCCAGCAATCCTTGCTGTTCTTTGGCTTGAAGAGACATCTCTCGGTGTCTTTCTGCACCTCCACATGGGTCCAGCTTCCCCTCTGGGTCTATCTCCTCTTCCCTTATAAGGACCTGTCCTTGGTTGCAGATGCCACCTTAATCCAGGATGACTTTATCTCAAGATCCTCACCTCAATTATATCTGCAGAGAAGGTTGGACCTGTCCTGAGGGGACCACAGTTCATCTCACCACATGTCTCCTGTCTAAATATCAGCATGTTTTTCCTTCTGTAGGTGAGGAAAGGAGCAAAAGCCTTCTTCTTATCAAAGTAAATAGCCCTGTTCTTTTAGGAAAAACAAAGCCCGGGGAGTGGCATCTGCTAATTAGTTTTGCAAGTCTAAGGTCAGTCAAAGGAAAGTCCCAGGCAGAGCTGCCTAGAACAGACTTCTAGGAATTTTCTTACTGACTTTAGCACAATTATAGGCTAATGAGCAGAGTGGTTGGATACCTAGGAGTTTAACTGAAAGGAGACAGATGGAGTCAAAACTTTGTTTTGTAATCCTGGGAGTTTGAATTCACGTGCTGCCAGCTGAGTGGCTGCCTTTCGCTGGGATCAACCAGCATTAATGGTTGAGTTTCAAAGAGTTTCCAACTTCAACTAAATCCAGTGCGAGGCCTGGAAAGCTAACACCATTTATTTGTTTAATTTCTCAGGAGAATGATACATTCATGCAAGAGCAAAGATTTATGGCCTGGGTTTTTGATCTCTTCTTAATAGTGTGTTTAAGGAAACAGCTGTTATTTGTGTTGTACAAGGTATTTGGATGCAAAAGTTTTTCATTTTTTAAAATTGAGGAATGTTGCCGGTTCACTTTCCCAGACTGTATCTTTGGTCACCGGTGATGGAAACTCCCCCCATGCCAACTGTGTTAGTTTCTTAAAGGGCCAGCATAACAAAGTAACACATACTGGGTGGCTGAAAACAACAGAAATGTATTTTCCAAAAGTTCTGGAGGCTGGGAATTTGAAATCGAGGTGTGGGCAGGGCCTTGCTCTCTCCCAGCCTCTACGGGAAGGCTTTTCCTTGCTGTTTCCAGCTTCTGTAGCCACAGGTGTTTCTGAGCCTATGGCAACATGACTCAGCCTCTGCTTGGCAGCATGTCCTGGTCTCTGTCTCTCCTTCTTCAGTTCTTATAAAGATATCAGTCATATTTGATTCGCAGCCCCAACCACTCCAGTATGAGCTTGTTGTAGCTAATTGCATCTACAACAATACTGTTCCAAATAGGGACGCACTCGGAGGCAGTGGGGGCTTGGGCTTCAGCCTGTCTTTTTGAGGGACACAAGTCGATTTATAACATCAGCTGAAGCAGAAAGGGGCTCCTATTACCCAGCTGCGGGAGGAGACAGGGCCTCAGATGCCATTAACATACCGTCACCTCAGTGGGCTTATCTGTGTGTGTCATTCACACTCAGGATCTGGGTTTCTCTGCAGCAAAAGGGTGAGGCTGCACAGGCTCAAGCTTCTCAACTCCAATAAAAAGGCTATTCTACTTAGAATATGGGAAGGGGATGGGAGAGGGGAGGTGAGGGGGGTGGCTGGGCGGAGGGAGGGTGGTGGGGTTCCTCTCTGGTTTATCTTACAAGGGTACAAGTGAATCTTTCTAAAAGCAGAGTATGAATGTCTTAACTCAATAACTAAGAAAATGACATGAAGGTTATGTTAACCAGTTTGATGAGAGTATTTCAAAATGTATATGAAAACAGCACACTGTACCCCATGATTGCATTAATATACATAGTTATGCTATAAGAAAAAAAAAAAAGGCTATTCTACCCCCAGCTCACATCAGGAAGCCCCGGGGAAGATTTCATCAAATGTCACTTGCCCAGCTCTGGACCAGTGGCAGAGTCATGGAAAGAATGACAGCTCATCCATCTGGTTTGGGGAGAGGACGGGGGTCACCCCCCAAAGCAGGATAGCTTCATCATGACATCTGGGGAATTGTGAGCTTGGTGTATCTGGTCCAAATGGCGTGAACCTCAGAACTAACTCGCCTATGCTGAATGCAGCATGGGGGTCATGTCTGACTGGTCAGTGAGCCTCATCCTGATGTGCCTTTAATGTGACTGCGTACACCCTCCTCCCTTTCCTCCCCTGCATTTACATGGACTAAACCACTTTCAGGTTCTGGGAGATTTTCCTAGAAATTTTGTTACTGGATAGAGAAGGTCTGGCTGCCTGTCACTGTCAGCCAAATGCAGAGACAGGGATCAGGTCCACCAAACTTTGTCAGAAGGCCAGCAATTCTGGAGAACAGTGAGAGTAGTCTCTCTAAGACTGTTCTGCCTCAGTTATAATTCTAATCTTTTTTTTTTTTTTTTTTTTTTTT
>NW_003852416.1:7317628-7357428 GCF_000181295.1 Otolemur garnettii
TTTTGCATTTTTTGGCCTGGGCCAGGTTTGAACCTGCTACCTCCGGTATATGGGGCCAGTGCCCTACTCCATTGAGCCACAGGTGCCGCCCCAAATTCTGATCATTTTTATAATGGGAATATGAAAACAAACCTAGAAAATTTTAACTTTATCTGACAGAAAACATCAAAGTAGTCTTCATTCTAACAATGCAAAATGTTTAAACAACACAAAGGTAATTTTCACTTGAACAAAATATCCAAGGGAATCATCAAAGAAAACATCATATTATCAAAGTAACTTTTGCTCTACCAGTATCTACCTGTGTGTGACGTCTGTGTGTGACGACTTCCTCAGAGTCTCCCGAGACCAACACCCTCACTATCATGGTGAAACCTTAACCAGGTAACCCCAGGGGTGTGTGGGAAAGAATGTGAGCTCCGCAGACTAGGTCAGCTGTCCAGCCTGCACTTAGCTTCTCAGACTCCATCTCGCAGACCACTTTCCTGGCTTCCGTTTGATTAGATTTTTCATTTCTCTGAAAGGTCGGCACATCTGCATTTAGGCAAAGCAGGCGATGACTAGCGAGGTAATCTTTAATCCCTGAGATTTCAGTGGCAGATAGAGCTCAATGACAGGTGTGCTTTTGGTCCCTTAATTTTCAATCTGAGGCTTTTGAACTTCTAAACAGAATCATACCAATGTAGAAATAGTTTTTTTCTTTTTCTTTTTCTTTTTTTTTTGCAGTTTTTGGCCGGCACTGGGTTTGAACGCACCACCTCCGACATATGGGGCCTGTGCCTACTCCTTTGAGCCACAGATGTCACCCTAGAAATAGTCTTAACCTCTGCTAAATGGCACTGTTTCATTTCATCTATAAAAATTAATTCAGGAGAATGGCTATAAAACTCATCAAAGCAGCTTGTAATTCAAGATACTCATCGTACTTCTTATGTTTGCCTCTAGCTAGTATTGGAAAATAATTTTTCTTTTGTCCTGTGAGTCTCCTGTGAGCAGCAGGAGAAAGAGCCACCTGAGGTACCTAATCTGTAGATGATCCAGAGAGAGACGCTGGCGGAGCCTGAAGGCCAGACACAGTTATACCTTGGGTGTGGTCAGTAAGCAGTGGGGTCAGGTGAAAAGCTTTTCAGCCTTGTGATGGCAGTTTCAAGTGTGTATCTGTCTTGGAAATTTGCAACGTGACCCAAATTTGGTACCTCTTAGTAGCTAACAAGAATCTCCTGAGGCACTAATTCTCACTGTCCCTCTAGGGGAAGAATACATTTCTTGGTAGTGTCGGTGTCATCACCCTTCACAGAAAAACTGTGTGTATCTACTAGCTCTGAGCTAGACAGGCAATATTAAGAACTGATTTCGTGGTTCCTTCATTCCTGGCTGATGGGAGGATGTCCTCTGCTCTTACCGTCCCCCAGAATTAGCCAGGGACTTTGAATTCTCCTTGATTCCGAGCACCTCGGTGCACAGACTGAGTCGGGCTTTTGATAGTCAGTCATTTACAATAGGCTGGGAAGGGGTGAGCTGAAGCGTGTCAACCTGATGAAATTGCCACAATGTGGTATCAACTGGCTCAGGAAGAATGGAGTGTGAAATCATTGCTGCTCCCAGATGTTGCCTGCCTTGGGGTGGGAGGTATTTGTGTGTGTGTGTGACAATTATTTTTGCTTGATTTAAGAGGTGGGGGAATATTGGCTGCCACTGAAACAAAGTTAATTTCTTCCTCTTCTGAGCCATTAGAGCTCAGAAGGGGACATACGAAGCACATTTTTCTCCTAAGATAGCTGCATTTCTGCAATGAAGAACTAATACCTCCTATCTCTTTTTAAATTTCTTGCCTTTCAATTCATCACATTTATCAGTTAGATGTACAAGGGGTAGGGAATGAACTTTCAGCTCATCATTATACCCGGAAGATGATATAGAAAATTATGTGTTTTTCACTTTAGGTAACGAAATATCTGGTAAGTTCCTCTAAAGGCTTAGGTTTTGGGGGGTTTAGTTCAGCTTTATTTTCTGGGAGAAGGAAGGATAAATGGAGTACTACAGGTGGATGTCTTCTTGGCTATGTAGTGTGGGAAATAGAAAAAAATATTCTTGAGTTTTGGTACACAAATAATAAAAGTGGGATTCTGCTGCCTTTCTAATCCCAGCTTACAGCCCCAGCTCCCAGGAAGTCTTCCCTGAGCCCTCAAATCGTAGGGAACCATCATCTCCTCCTCTTGATCTGGGAGCAGAGTCTTTCATTCAGTGAATGCTTATTGCACACTTACTGTTTGCACAGACGGTATTGAGTGTGCAACGGTAAATAAGATTCCTACCTAAAGGCTTTGGCTTCCCAGTAGACAGGCCTCTGGATGCCACCAGGATTTGCAAGACACACAGTGTGCATCGGGTTGCAGCATATTCTTTCGCCAGATCACTAATTTCAGCTGTCTTACGTACAAGAGAAAACATAGTTTTGTTCAGACTGCCTCTAATAGACTCGTTACCTTCAGGATAAGTAGCTTCTCCCCCACCCCTGAGAGGGAGGTTCACCCGAGTCATCTTGTGCTCAGCATGCCTGGCCCGCGGCGAGGAGCTGGTAACAGCAGCCTCCTGTCCTAATTGGACAGAAGGAAACTGACTGGTCTTGGGTGGCGATGGGCCAGGTCTTTCTGCTCCAGGAAGATGCTGAGAGAGCATCTGTGCACCTGAGATTGTTTGTTGATGAGAAAGTGATGCCACTATGTCGAGTGTGAGAGATGGACAGAACGACCCCTGCTGGGAGCACAGGAAAGGGACTTTTTTTTCAACTTCACAGTGGAGACAGTTGATTTTTCTACTGAGAGTTGGAGGTGTTCTCTGCAGGTGACCTGTTTCTTGTGTACTGGAAAGATTACCATTCTCCTTGGCCAAGAAATACACTGAGAGCAAAACTATAGGAAATGGGACTATTCTAGAAAGAGGTGAGAAAGAAATAAAAAGAACTTTTAAAAAGAAAAATGATGCTTAGAATAGTATATAACTCCAGTGTGGATTTAACAGCATAGCTTGCTCTTAAAAAGTGGCTCTGCCATTGCTCTGTGGCATTAGAATTTTTCTGAGAAATACATGTATATATTTTTGCTATACTGGTTTGGTGTATAATTTATTCTTTAATAAGAGTTTAACATTTCATTCTGACACTATGCAGACCTATTGTGTAATTATAGTTATAATTATAAAAGATACCATTCCTATCTTAATGGAACTTAAAGTTTAGTAGAAGTCATCAGACATAAATGTCTGTAAGTTTAAGGATCTACCTGAGCAGAATAAATAAATATTACAGGACTACAGAAGAGGGAGGGAGCATGTCCAGGGAAGGCTGATAGGGAAAGACTCCTGGAGGAGGTAGCATTTGTACCAAGGTTGGAGCATGAGTATTTTGTTATATAAAATAGATTGTTTTATACAGAAAATATATGCTCAATACCTATCAGACTCTGGAAATACAAAAATGAATAAGGCAATGACCTTGTTCCTAAGAAATTAAAGTCTAGGGGGGGACTATCTATTAAGTAGCCAGCAATTATGATTTTTTGTATCATATAAATGTACAAACATGTATATTCAAGTCAAGAAATAAATGCAAGTCAAAGAAAATGCTTCAGTCTGGGAGAGCTGGAGAGGGCTTATTCCAGTCTAGAAGTTTTCAACCTGGGCTGCACCTTGGAATCACTTGGGGAGCTTTTTTTATTTTGTTTTGTTTTGAGATAGACTCTCACTGCCACCCAGGCTGGATGGAATACAGTGGCTTCATCAAAGCTCACTGCAACCTCAAACTCCTGGGCTTAAGCAGTCCTCCTGATTCAGCCTCTCTAGTAGCTGAAACTATAGGCATACACTGCCACACCCAGCTCATTTTTCTATTTTTTATAGAGGCAAGGTCTCACTATGTTGCTCAGGCTGGTCTCAAACGCCTAGGCTCAAGTGATCCTCTTGCCTCAGCTTTCCAAAGTGCTAGAATCACAGATATAAGCCACCACACCTGGACTCAGAGAGCTTCTTAACACATTGACTGCTACACTAGAAAAAATAATTTGTTCCTTAGGGTCAAGTATTTTCTTAGGTCAAGATAGATCAAGAGACACAGAAGTCAGTCTCCCCTCTTTATGTAACCCTGAGTGGCTCCAGGGAGTGGGGTGCATAGTTATCTTTCCTCTTGTTTTCCTGACCTACTCTGAGCATTCTCCATGAGAATGATATGATATCATTCTATCATGAGAATTCTCATGATAACATTCCAATCATTGACGACAACTCTGAGCCTCACTCTTACTTATCTGTGAAATGGGATTGTAACCGCCCTTGTGGTTCCTAGCTCATCAAGCTAGTGCGAGTGTCTAATGAGGAGAGATGCGTGAAGGTACTTCCTTGATAAACTGAAAAGCACAGTGCAAACACAGACTGTCACCCTTTCATAACATTTTCAATTAAATGAGCCAACATTTTGTGGCTCAGGGACACTGTTTAATTGCTGTGTGGTGTTCACATGCCTTATTATCCGCCACTGCAGTATTTTCCTACAGAAGGCTTGCTTAATTTACAGTAATTGCCAGTGAATCTGTCCTAACCATTCCCATCTTTCTCTTGTTTATTTTAATAATGTCTAGGTGTCAGGTCATCTCTTTTATCGTCTTTAAAGCATTTTTTAAAAACTTTTATTTTTTGCAGTTTTTTTTTTTTTTTTTTGGCTGGGGCTGGATTTGAACCTGCCACCTCTGGTATATGGGGCCAGTGCCCTACTCCTTTGAGCCACAGGCGCCGCCCTTTTTAAAGCATTTTATAGGAACATTTAGAGCTAGACTGTATCTTATAGGTCCTCTAGTTTGCCCATCTCATCCTTAAATAAGAAGCCTGAGAAGTGGAGAGATTAAGTGCTTAGCCCCAGTTAGGACCTAGGGCTCATTAACCTGGAAGGTTTTTCCTTTGCCACTGGTGCCATTTCCCAAAACAGGCTAAGCCTGGGATATGTTTGACCCGTTCAGGTAGAAAAAAAATGTTATCGTGACGTTCAACAACGCCTAGTGTTTAATTGTCATTACAGCCCAGTTAAGTGTTTCTGAGTCCAGGTTGCTGAGCAGCGGGGAAGGAGGGCTGACCCAAGGGGCCTCACATCATTTCTTTGGGTGGGGAGTGCTTTTCATATCTTCTGTCATCAGAGGAGCCAGCCAGCTAGCTTAGTGACTAAGTTCATCACTGCCTGTACCTGAAAACTAAGCAGCAATGCAGACTTCACACCAGCCCTGACTGCATAGCCTGATGCTCCAAGAGCTGGGAGCACAAAATAGACCCTGGAGTTCTCAAGCTACTCAGCATCTGTAGCTCAGGCTGTCATCTGGGTCCTGGTGTCCAGCTATGGCAGGGCCACTGGGCCTTTTCTGACAGGCCCCCTCACCTGACTGTGACCAGTGCCTGGTATGGCAGGTACCCCTAGCAGGGTGCCTGCCTGCACAGCATTCCCCGTTTATCCTGGCTCTGGTCTCCAAGGCCTGCCCTTCCAGAAGAATCCAGAGGGCTTGGGGAAGGCAAGTACCCACCCAGTTTGTATAGAGGTCTGGAATGTGAATTGTGTATCTCTCTCTTTGTGGGATACAGAAATTCTTTGGTTGTTCTCCAAAGGTGTGAGCCTTGCCTTAACGGTGCTCTCATCTGGGACATTGCCGAGGCTGGGGGGTCCTGAATGCTTTCAGACATCTCCCCTCTGTCTTCGAATCTATTTTTCACTCTGTTTATCCTTCCTTCTGACAATTGAAACTGATGCTCAGTGGTTGTTAGGCGCACCCTCCCCTCTGTTCCCAGACACATTAGGGAATCTGTGCTCCGTGGATTCCAGGCTGGAAGGCGTGGTTGTTTGTTAAAGGGGATAAAGTCCAGCCACAATGGGAGAGGAAATCAGACAAGGATGTTTTTAAAGCAAGCTGTGTTTTTCTGACTGCTCCAGAATTCATTCCCACCCTGAAAGCTCCTCTAACCCTGGGGAAGAAAAAATATTTTTAGTCTGATAGTGTAGTGTAGAGCTGAACCATCTGTAAAACAGTCTTGATAACTCAGAGGGATGGTTTTAGTGGAAATCATTGGTGAGGGATCCCCAAGACTCCGAAGGCATGGCCCCAGCTACCCACAGAGCTCTGTGGCCTTCTCAAGTCCCAAGAGGGTCTTTAGGATTCCTTTTAGAATAGGAACACTGGAAGGAAAAAGAAAAGGGTGGTATGGGAAAATGTTTACAATGCCTGGGGGAAGGACAGATGTCACACAACTGGAATGTATTTTAGAGATAGCAACTTGGTGAAGAAAAACAGATGACAAACTAGGTTGTCCCTAAATTAGGATAATCCATTTGCTGCTGTATAACGAGTTTAATTTTTTTTTTTTTTGAGACAGAATCTCAAGCTGTCACACTGGATAGAGTGCTGTGCCATCACAGCTCACAGCAACCTCAAACTCTTGGGCATAAGCCTCCCAAGTAGCTGGGACTACAGGCACCCGCCACAATGCCTGGCTATTTTTTTTCTTTTTTTTGGTTGTAGTTGTCATTGTTTGGCAGGCCTGGGCTGGATTCGAACCCACCAGCTCCAGTGTATGTGGCTGGTGCCCTAACCACTTGAGCTGCAGGTGTTGAGCCACAAGTTTAAATATTTTTAACTGAAAATACCTGCTCTCTACTTGTTTACTACAGTGTACAAAGTCCTAACCAAGTTATTGAATAAAGGGGACTTGTGGTATTCAGTACTGTTGTGCTTCTTCCCACCCAATGCATTTGATTACACCACTGGCCATGTGAGACGTGGATTGAGAATTGAGCCCCTCAGAGCACTGACGTGGATGAGACCCTTGGATTGCTGCCGTTGTACATTCCTGACTCCAACATGCTGTCGTGTTGGAAAGGAGACCAGAAATGAGATCATGAGTAACAAGAGACAGTAAGGTTTTTTTCCCCTTGCGCAAGAGACAAAAATTATCCAATTGGGATTGGATTTCAAGAGTGTTGAACTTGAAGGCAAATATTTATCTTCTGGTGTTAAGAAAGGAAAGGACGTAAAACCTTCGACCTTGGATATACTGTCTGCATTTGGAAAGCAGGTTGTATCAAGCCCGAGGCATGATGAATTTCTCGTTCTTCCTTCCCTGGAACTGTGCTAATATTTTTTACCACATGCAGAGGCAGCAATAGGCGACTTAATATCCTGCTCCATGTTCACAGAAACATTCCACTGGATTTTGAATCTCCTTCTCTCATGGGTTCAACTTCCTGAAGAGACCCCTTTGAAATTCCTTTCCAAGTATAAGTATTTAGAAAGAAAATGGCCTACAGTCATCTGGTGTTCTGCAACCCACTTAATCCCCTCTCTGTGTGTCATATTACTCTAAGTGGATTTATAAATAATTAAAATTTCTCTTATCTACATAAGCAACCTTGCAAGCTAAGCAGAAACAATACTTTTATACCCCTTTAATATTACGGTCCATGCAGCTGTTTGGAGACTGAGGTCTTTTCAGATAGTACGTAGGTTTGGGGGATAGAAGCAGCTGGTGGTAGCATACGTGGTCATTCTGCAAGTTGATCCAGGGTCCAGCCTAACAGATTTCTCAAACCGCCACCTTTTACCATTCCTGACATTGCACACACAGAGCTTTATAAACATGTCAAAAATGAAACAGTCAACCCCCTCCCCAGGACCTCTCAGGGACCAGAATCCTTTTCTTGTCAAGGCTTTCAAATTATGATAATTTTAAGTGAGTTCTATTTTTTAAAGGGTAGCCTTACAAACAGCCACTGGATCTTACCTATGTGGTTCACTTATGTACACCCTCAGGAATTAATGAAAGAACAAAAAGAGTATTATTTGAAAGCTGTCCAAACTACCAAAGCAGGATGTAGGAGGAGTGGAGAATGAACTTTATAAAAAAAAAAAAAAAAAACACCTTGAATTTGAACCCGACCTCTGTAACTTTGGAGACTTTTTTGTAGCTCATCACCAGGCATGAGAACAGAGCATGTGGTGGATTAAATGTGAATGTACTTTGTAACAGCTATAGAATAAAAGCAAAGGGGATTTTTTTTTAAGAGATAAAGTCTCACTTTGTGGCCCCCGGTAAAGTGCTGTGGCGTCACAGCTTATAGCAACCTCAGCCTCCCGAGTAGCTGGGACTATAGGTGCCCGCCACAACACCCAGCTATTTTTTTTGTTGCAGTTTGGCTGGGGCTGGGTTCAAACCTGCCACACTCAGTATATGGGGCCAGCGCCATATACTTAGTGAGCCACAGGTACCACCCCAGCAAAGGGGATTATTAACAAAAGGAATAATTTAGCTCTGCGCCCATAGCTCAGTAGTTAGGGTACTGGCCACATGCACCAAGGCTGGTGGATTCAGACCCTGCCTAGGCCAGCTAAACAACAATGACAATGGCAACAACAACAAGAAAAAATAGCTGGGCATTGTGGTGGGCACATGTACTCCCAGCTACTTGGGAAGCTGAGGCGAGAGAATCGCTTAAGCCCAAGAGTTTGAGGT
The DNA here is from genome assembly GCF_000181295.1 of Otolemur garnettii. Taxonomy (NCBI): domain Eukaryota; kingdom Metazoa; phylum Chordata; class Mammalia; order Primates; family Galagidae; genus Otolemur; species Otolemur garnettii. The sequence continues at coordinate 7,326,164 of NW_003852416.1, forward strand.
TGCTGTGAGCTGTAATGCCACAGCACTCTACCAAGCGTGACATAGTAAAACTCTGTTTCAAAAAAAAAAAAAAAGAAGAATTGATAAGGGAAGAATATTTAAGCTCAATTATAAAATGAATAATTAGATCTTTTAGTAGCCGCTAAAGTCCTCAAATTTCCAAACCCAATTATTTTTTGCTATTTGCAGTGGGAAACTTCATCCCAACTAGAAGCAGCCACTTCTGAGGTTCCATGCAAACACGACACAAAGTTAGCCAATCACTGCAATGTCAACCCCTGCTTGTTGGTTTTGAGTCAATTTAGGAATTAAATATGGAGGTTATTTGCATTCCATCCACATTACTCTATCACTTCAAAGGATGCCAGCAACAGAAGGATGAAGATGAAAGCAGCATTGACAGTTGCTCAGTGGCGCTCTGGAGCTCCTAGGATAATGGTTACCTGATGGGATTAAACTGCTCAGCTTTTACTTAGAGACCATTTTATAAAAGATCATTCACTTCACAGAGGTTAGAAAAACACTTTGAGAGGCCATGTGGCAAAGCAGTCTTCATATGATTCCTCTTACTTAATTCCTCCAGATTCCTCTGAGATTAAAATTGCATAAAAGACAAAACCCACTTCGGATGACAATTTGGCAGCAGCCACTGAAGCTGAACATAAAAGCATCCTGTGACTTTGCCACGTGTTTTGACCTCCTGTGTATCTGACCGAAATGTGTGTACAATTCACCTAAGGACATGGACAGAATTTTCACACAACCTTATTCAGAACAGCCCCAAATTTCAAACTATCCAAATGTCCATCAAGAGCAGATAAATAAAATCTATCATGTTTACACAAAAGAATACTTTGAAGTCCTGAGATTAGTGAAGTACGACCTCATGCAGTGTCGTAGATCATCCTCAAGGCGGGTGGATTGCCTGAGATCGCAAGTTCGAGACCAGCCTGAGCCAGAGCAAGACTTTGTCTCTAAAAATAGCCAGACATTGTGGCAAGCGTCTATGGTCCCAGCTACTCAAGAGGCTGAGGAAAGAGAATCACTTAAGTCCCAGAGTTTGAGGTTGCTATGAGCTGTGATGCCACAGCACTCTACTGAGGGTGACAAAATGAGACTCTGTCTTTAAAAAAAAAAAGTGTGGAGTGAAAGAAGCGAGGCAAAACCAGCAAGGGGGACTAGAGGTCAACGTGGTGATTAGAACAGTCTCTGCAAGAAGGCACGAGGGGGTTTCTGAGTGCAATGGTTTCTTTTTCTATTTGAGTGCTAGTTGCATTTATGCAAATATGCCTATGGCTTGTGCATTTTTCTCAATGTGTGTTATACTTAAATAAAAGTACAGAAAAATAAAGGTATACGCCCTTTAAGCCTTTCCAAAGAAAGAGGAAGGCTCTTTAGAGCTTCTCTGCCTGTTAATTCATGCCATTTTTGCTGATGAAGAAAAGAAAAAAGTCAAGCTGTAGAACAGGCCACAGCAACTGTCAACAAAAGGCCTGTGGGTCTAGGATCCCGCACGAAATTTGGCTAATGCTCGAAATTCAACACCACATCTCCGGTTATCCTCCAGACTTTGCTGTATTCCTTCATAACTTACCAGAAGAGACTAATGAGACAATGACATTCACGCTATTTTATCAGTTCCTGGGGTCAGAGCTGGGAAACGTGACATTGCTGTCGAATGTGAACAGGCTGGAGCTGTCAGGGATGCTTAGAAGGATTTAGGATCACAGCATCCCGTCCCAGGAGGGTCACCTGTGTCAATAAATAACAGTGGAGGATGACTGGGCGGAGCACGGAGGACTTAGGGCCCTGAAACTGTTCCGTGGGATTTTATAGCCGTGGATACATGCCCTTATCTAATTGTCTAAACCCACAGGATGTGTAACATCAGGAGAAATCCTGATGTGAACTGTGGACTTGCGGTCATTTGATGTGGCCAAGTTGGTTCCTTGGTTGTGACAAATGTACGCGTACCACTCTGGGGGGCATTCTGGGGGGCTGTGCATGAGTGGGACAGGGGACATGTGAGACCTTTCTGCAGTTTTTCTGTGAACCTACAACTGCTAACAAAGTCTATAAAAGTAAAAGCAAAGAGCATTTGGGAAAGTCATCTTTAAAAGACTTGGTGTTGCATATGTTGGTGTTTTGCTCTGTTTTATAACATTTGATTAGGGCATTTTATTTATTTTTATTTATTTATTTATTTTAGACGGAGTCTCAAGTTGTCCCCCTTGGTAGAGTGCTATGGCATCATAGCTCACAGCAACCTCCAACTCCTGGGCTCAAGCAAGTCTCCTGCCTCAGCCTCCCAAGTAGCTGGGACCACAGGCGCCCACCGCAACGCCTGGCTATTTTTTTTTTTTTTTGGTTGCAGCCATCATTGTTGTTTGGCGGGCTTGGGCTGGATTCAAACCCGCCACCTTAAGTGTATGTGGCTGGCGCCTTAGCCACTTGAGCCACAGGCGCCAAGCCTGATTAGGGCATTTTAATAGGAGCAGGAAGGATAAAGTAAAAATGTTGTTAAGGACTTAAAAAATCAGTCTCACTTCAGCGAACTGAAATAGGAAGGCATAATTTTGTTAATAAACTCTTATTTGTATTCTTTAAAAAAATTGAAAGGTGATACATAAAGTCAGTGGTTCTCAACCTTCCTAATTGCCCCGTTGTTACCAATGGAAAAAAGGGGTCATGACCCACAGGTTGAGAACCGCTGCATGAAGTCATAGGTGAGCCGCTGTGTCAGTGCAGATCTTAACCAGAGCCTTCCCTTGTCAGCTGCCCTCCTGAGAGTTGGGAAAGCGAAGTGGACGGGTGCTGTGACTTGGGCTTGTAAACCCAGTTATTCAAGAGGCTGAGGAGGGGGGATAGCTTGAGCCCAGGAGTTCTGAGGCTGCAGTGAGCTCCAATCATTCCACTGCACTCCAGCTTGGGTGAAGAGCAGTCTGTAGAGTTAGACAGACCTGGATTCAGATCACAGCTCTGTCCATTGATGATTGAGTGACCTTGGGTAATTTTCAGATCTTTCTAAGCCTTGATTCCGTCATCTATTAAATGGGTGTAATACCTACCTTACAGTGTTGCCGGGAGAATCAGATCGGACACGGTTTGTGGGGATGTTTAGCGTAGTGTCTGGAAACAAGTAAATGCTGAAGTTACAGCTGAGACCTACAAGAAGTTTGTCTTTACTTTTGGTCACCATCATTGTTCAGGGAATGGTTGTTGATTGATTTAAAGATTTTTCTGATAAGAATTTCTGTTGGCGTATTTATTCACTGACAATTTCTAGAGCACTATCCCATGTGGGAAGGTTTAAGAGTGATGAAGGTACAGGTGTGGCCAGGTCCTGAAGGGAAATTATAGTCTGGTGGGAAAGAGAGAGAGAAAGTTGGCCTGCCTTGATTGGTACCAGACACTCCACTAGCAGCTTACCTATGGTTATTTAATTTTCACAGCAATCCTACAGAATAGGCTTTCTTCTGTCAGTTGTTTTTTTTTTTTTGGCCAGGGCTGGGTTTGAACCTACCACCTCTGGGACATGGAGCCAGCGCCCTACTCCTTTGAGCCACAGGCACTGCCCTCTTCTGTCAGTTTTTACAGATGACAAAATCAGTACAGAAAAATGCCCAAGGCCCTACCATTTGCATGGCCAGATTTTAGAGCCTGGATTCCCTTGGTTCCAAAACCCACGTCTTCCAATCTGTGATGAACAGACAGGTGAGACAGTCTTAACGTAGTCCAAGTTCTCATTTCGGCTTCTCATGTGGTCCTGAACAAGTTCCTTTATCTCTCTGCAGTTGAAATTCTCCTCTTGTATAAAGGGAGCAGTGATTCCTCTGAAGACAGGGAGGTAATGTTTAGATTCACAAACGATTTTAAAAATTGCTTTGCAAGAGTTTAAATCTTCATACGACTGCTAATAATGCAATATCATGTGTATGTATCTAGCTGTTTTTATATACAAGTGTTTTTTGTTGTTCTGGAAAAAGAATTCATATTTTTAAAGAGCTTCCCAAAGGAATTTGAACCTTTAAAAACAAATGAATGTGCGTGCACCCAATTTGTCAGTGTAGAACAGGGGTCCTCAAACTTTTTAAACAGGGGGCCAGTTCACTGTACCTCAGACCATTGGAGGGCCAGACTGCAGGCCCCGGGACAAGTTGGCTACTAAGCAGGGCAGGCAGCAGCGGCAAAAACACCCGGGGGGCTGGATAAATGTCCTAGGTAGGCTGCATGTGGCTCGTGGGCTGTAGTTTGAGGACGCCTGGTAGACTGTGAATAGCACAATCCCTCCGCCTCCCTGGCCAGATCTTCATGGCCCTTCCCCCTCACACCTGTTGTGTTTTGTCTTTTTAATGGTCATATCTCTTTATTGAGAAATAGTTTATTCATTGTGAGTATGCAGTTTGATCATTTTTGCAATATTTAAACAATTGTGCCACCATCACCACATGCAGGGTTAGAACTTTTCCGTGGGCCCAAATTGAGTCCTTTGCAGTCAGTTACAACTCCTGTCCTCCCCACCTCCTTCTTCCCAGAGACCCCTGATTGACTTTGTGTCTCTTTAGTTTTGTCTTTTCTAGAAATTCTATAGAAGTGAAATCCTATGCTCTGGAGTCTTTTGTGTCTAACTTCTATCGCTTCATAAAATTTTGTTGAGGTTTATCTGTCTCGTTTTCTGCATCAGTAGTTCGTCCCTTTCTGTCGCTTAGTCGTGTTTTAGTATTTGAATGTTCACATCTCATTTATTCACCAGTTGACAGCCATTGGATCATTTCCAGTTTCGGGTTTTTAGACGTTCCACTGCTGGAAACCTTCACACGTGAGTCTGTTTGTGGACACGTCATCGTGTCATCTAGTTTGATACTTTAAGAATAGAATTTGTGGGTTGCACAGCACCATGAATTTATATTCCACTTTCTGGAAAACTGTCAAAGAGGTTTCCTAAGGGGCTGTGCCACTTTAAGTTCCTGCCAGCAGTGTAAGAGGGTTCTGCTTTCTCCCCTCCTCCCCAGCACTTGGCCTAATCAGTCTTTTAAATATAGCCATCGTAGTGGGTGTGTGGTGATATTTCATTGCAGTTTTAAGTTGATTTCCCTAATGACTAATGAAGTTGGAAGTATTTTCATGTGCTTATCAGGTATTCATATGCCTTCTTGGGTGAAGTATCTGTTTAAATCTTTTGCCCTGTTTAAAACTGGTTGTTTGGCTTCTTATTAATGAGTTGTGAGAGTTCTTTAGATAATCTGGATACAAATCCTTTTGCAGATATATGATTCGCAGAAATTTCCTTCCAGTCCATGGCAGGTCTTCCCATTTTCTTAATGATGTTCTCTTTTTGAAGAGAAAGGGATTTTAATTTCAATAACATCTCATTTATCAATTTTCCTTTTATGAATCATGCTTAGCTGTTGGTCCAATATCTAAGAAATCTTCAACTAAACCAAGATCACAAGATTTTCTCCTTTCTTGTTTTTGTCTAGAAGTTTTACAGATTTAGCTTTTATATTTAGATCTATAATCCATTTTGACTTAATTTTCGTATATGGTGTGAGGGAGGGGTTTAATTGGCTATGTATATTCAGTTGCCCCAGCATCATTTGTTAGAGATTATCCCTTCCCCATCCAAATTGCCTTGGCACTTTATTGAAAATCGATTGACCATAAATGTGAGGATTTATTTTTCGACTCTGTTTTGTTTCATTGCTCTGTATATTTCTCCCACTACCAATACCATGCTGTCTTGAGTAATACAGCTCTCTACTAAGTTTGGAATCAGATCGTTTAAGTCCTTTGAATTTATCTCATTCTTCTTTTGCAAAAATGCTTTTACTCTTTTATGTCCTTTGCCTTGCCATGGAAATTTAAGGATCAACTTGTCAACTTATACAAAAACTTCTGCTGAGATTTTGGTGGGGCTTGCACTGAATCTATAGGTCAATTTAACGGATGGCGAAGTCCTTTAAAGACGCATGCACTTTCAGATAACATTTATACAGCCCTGTTCCATTGCAAAGACTGCTTTAAAGAAGGGTAAAAGAAGGCAGTGGCTATCCGTGAAAAACCAATATGCATCTACCCTGGGAGGTTGCACTTTTTTATTCTCATTAAAAGAAGGGAGGTGCTACGCAGTCTTCTATATTTTAAGTATGTGGTCAAAGAGAACTGAAGCATGAGAATAATGATTATTTCTCCCTGAACTAGCCTGTTCATCCTCCCTTAGAAAGAAGAGCTGCCGACAAAGCCATGTTTGGAATGGCCGATGAGCTCAGAGGGCTGGCAGCTAGTGAGGTGGTGGTGCTGTCAGATGCTCTCCTCTGTGCAGGTTGGCTTTGCACAGGCTTGTGGAGAGCCCTCTGGGCTTTGTGAAAGTTGCCTGGGCAGACTGATTTATTCACCGTTGTCCCGGGAACAAACTTTTTTTGCAAGGCATACCCTCATTATCATGCCTATTCATGATGGTACATCAGGAAAAAAGCCTCTTGGAACAGGTGAGTGCTCACCTCACAGGTCAAGCCAGTCCACTTGCAGTGGAAACCACTCCCATTTCAGGGAAAAGTGGACGCAAAAAGGCTGAGTCAGGTCCTTTCTGCAGAAGCCTAGCCCAGCAGTGGCGTGATTCTGTCTCTCCCTTCCCACCCATGCACCTGCCAGGTAGGCAGCACATCCTTGTTTCTCCCGTTGGCTTCCTCATCTTCTCATCTGACATCAGGTATGGGGCTTTGGTACCTCCCAGACTGGTGTTTTCCCAGTCCTTGGTGATCTGCATAGACTCACTTGGTGCTTATAAAGTGAAGATGCTGATTTGTGGGCCCTACCTTAGGGCTATTAAGTCCATTTTGAAAAGGCTCCTTGGGTGTTTTTATGCACACCCAAGCTAGAAAACTCTCAACCTCAGCCAGCACACTAAGCTTCAAGTGGTTGCATGTCCTTAGTCTGAAATCACCATCACCCACACCTGTATATGGGGGGAATCTTAGGGACTAGAAAGCAAATTGTTTATTCCTTTGGGGACTTTAAGCACTATCTCTGAATCAAAATGACAAACTTGGACCTTGATAGTCTAACTACTCCTATGGCAATGACTTTATTCAATGATTGTTTCATGTTACACCATTGATATTTCTCAAGAGTCTATGTAAGAAATGGTTATGCTTCCCACCATCAGTGAAATTATTGTAGATGTTTTTCTGTGCTGTAAGAAAGTGTCCTTATATGAGAACTCCTTTGTTGCTTTTAGAAGGCCATTTGATAGGGAGGTTAAACATGTCAGGCTAGCTGGGTTCAAAGTGTCACTCTGTCTTCTGGAAGCACTGGGAGGTTTGAGTGAAACAAGTTAGTTTCCTTCCTTATAGAACAAGACTATAAAATGGCATCTATCTCCAACAGCTTTTGGGCTACAATTCAGTTAAAGTATTTGGGATAAAACCCAGCACAGAAGAAGATCTTACAGAGCTTCAGCCTACAGTGACTTAGGAGTTTAGAATCAGAGAATCTTGCCCCTCTAGTGACAATTGTATGTGGCTGTGTTTTCAGACAGTGAGACCTTTGTCCCATTCCCCCTTTGGCCTCATCTACTAAGAAGCTAACAGCAAAACAAACATGTTTGCCTGAATTTAGAGTCTTTTGATTTTTTTTAGGATGTTTGATCAATTGTTTTTAAGTCATGGCCTTCTCTGGTAAGCACCTGCGAGTCCTTTCTGGACATAAATAGGGTAGAAGTGACAGATGAATGAAGGCTGACCGTCAGGGCCAAGAGAAGCGGAGGAAAGAGAAACCAGTACTCCGGGAGCCGAGCAGGTTATCAGACGAGCAGCCATCTGTCAAAGGATGGATTCTATGACTATAGTTCTCTTTTGGTACTCCCAGAAGCATATTGTAATAGTCTCAGGCTTAGTTAGGGCATCAGAATTCCCCTAGGCCATAGAGTCACTGGTTAACCTCCCTTCTCTGCCACCAAGAATGTCCTTTCTCTTTGCAAATTGCTTTTCTGCTAGCAGTGCTATGGGAGTCTGTAGACGTATGAATTGCGTATGAATTTTACACAGAAACAAAATTTTACAACTAGATGGGTTTTAAACAGTCTATCCAGCCCTTCACATTTTTCAGGTGCGTGTCGTGGGCTTGAAAAGGGTGAGCAGTGACATAAGTGAGGCCCATGGGTAACAAACCAAGGCCTCCATCCTCTGATTCCAAACCCTGTGATGCTTTCCCTGTACCCTTATCCACAAGGAGTTTAGAACTCCTGTCTACTCTTCCAGACAATGGGTTTGGAAAATTGGTGACTTTACTAAATGCTGCTTCTAGGCAGATGTTATTTCCCCAGAATTTTGGCTTGTATGCTCAAGTTTATCTTTCAATTTAGAGAGTAACAAAACAGCAGTGATAACCACAGAGATCCGATTTAATCTATACTATTCAAGGTAAGCAATTTTTAGCACTTTGCATGTATGGGCATAAAACTCAGCTAAATAAGCAGACTGTTGATTGTTCATGGGGTTCAGTGCTGGCCAGAAGGTATCTGTTAACATGTGCGTTTTGGGCTCGGCGCCTATAGCTCAACCAGCTAAGGCGCCAGCCACGTACACCTAAGGTGGCGGGTTCGAATCCCCAGCCCGGACCCGCCAAACAACAATGACGGCTGCAACCAAAAAATAGCCGGGCGCTGTGGCGGGCGCCTGTGGTCCCAGCTACTTGGGAGGCAGAGGCAGGAGACTCGCTTGAGCCCAGGAGTTGGAGGTTGCTGTGAGCTGTAATGCCATGGCACTCTACCCAGGGGGACAGCTTGAGGCTCTGTCTCAAAAAAAAAAAAAATGTGCGTTTTGACTGTGTGGAAAATGAGGAAGTAAAGTTGTAGAGATAGATGGAGAATAGTGATGATAGAGCTCTGGCAGCTCCGGCAGCTCCGGCAGCTCCATCCCTCTGGCCCAGGCATAGGTAGAGTTGCAGTTGTGTGTGCCTGGGGCCAGGAACTGGGTAAACACACCCTCACACAATCCTTTGCCAGGACAAAACCCCTACTGGGCTTTAAAAGTTTTCACCAGTAGCCTCCTGGCTGCAGTAAATAGTGTGCTTACTATCTGTTCCTTATATGGGTGTTATTTAGTCTTCCATTTTGCTCATGATCTGAAATACTTCTTCTTCTTCTAAAAATGACTCCAATTTAAATGATTTTGATTCAGCTACATCTAATTTTTGGTGAGTTTGCATATGACTTCCGGTCTGTGTTCAGCTCTGATTCTTTTCCTGGCCCTGTGCACATGGCTCCTCTGCGAACCATTGTGGGTGCCTGTGTAAGGAGAAATGAAACAGGAGGGGCAGCTCACCCGTGAACACAAGGGGCTCCCTTGTCTTTGAGCACCTGACCTTGGGGCACCTCAGGCCTGCACTGCTGTAAAAACAAAATGACTCTCGAATGGCTTGGTAACTGCCTGTGACTCTGGCTCGCTGGATTTCTTGGACATGTCCAGCATCTCGGGATGAATCAGGTGCACGGGTCAAGACTGATGACGTTGTTTCTTAGCAGTGTTTCTGCTGATGCTTTGTAGAGCTCAGCCCTGGCACGGGGGCTCTTGATGTAGCTTCCGTCTACCTTGCAGTTGATAGAACACAGAAAGTCTCCTGTGCCTGCCTTTGGGAAAGGGTAAGCAGCCCAGAGGCTTTTGCCAGCATCCCAGATCACACTAATGAACCTTCTTTTTGTGAATGGCCCTGGGCAGAGTTGATCTCTGGGCAGAATTCTTATGTCTTTATTCCTGTCATCATCATCATTATTCTCTGCAGTGTGTCACATCATTTTCAAAACGTCACTTCTTTATTCCCCTCAGCATCCCTGAGTGGTAATTACAGCAGTGAAGTACTGGCTGGTTTTTAGCTGTGATACAGGTTAAGCGCACACACTCCAGAGCCAAGCTCCCCTAATTCATATCCTGGACCCACCACTTCTAACTATGTGACTATGAACACTCAACCCCCGCCCCAGGCCTTAGCTTCCTCATTTATACAGTGGGAGTAACAACAATTCCTGCCGCCTTTTTTGATTATTATGATACAAAACTGACTAAATATTTGTGATATGTAAGCAGTAACTGACACAGAATAATCACAATTAAAAGTACTCGTTTTTAGTATTACCCAGCCTTCCCACCTCCATCACCCCTGTCATCACCACCACCATCATCTCCACTTTGAGGGTCCAAGATTTTGTGACCTGCTTGAGACCCCATATCTAGTACAGGATGGGCTGAACGTTCAGCCTAAGTGTCATTATCTCCAAGAGATGGGGACTTTTTTCCTCTTGGTCTTTATTTTCTTTTTCCACAGTAACAAAAAAATACATTGTTGGTGCAAAAGGCTGAGACGAAATAGACAGCTGCAAGGAGAAAGTGGGGCCCGCTGGCCTGAGTTCTTCCCTGACCCTACCTCTCTGCCCAGAGGCAGCCACAGCAAACCAGTCGGTGTGCATTCTTCCCATCTGCTCTCGAAGTGGGGCACACAAATAAAATCGGTATCCATATACATGTGTGGCCTCCCTAACATAAATGATAGTAACAGTGCCTGCTGTGTTGCATTGTTGAAGGTGTTAAGTAATGCTTTTAAAGAACTTACTGTAGGGCAGCACCTGTGGCTTAAAGGAGTAGGGCACTGGCCCCATATGCTGGAGGTAGTGGGTTCAAACCCAGCCCCTGCCCAAAAAAACTGCCAAAAAAAAAGAGAACTTACTGTGATATGCTGGGAACTGGCACCTCATTACTAATGTGGAAGCTGAATATTTGAGAGATTGTCACCTGCACAAGATCCCACAGTAAGGAAACTGGATTTGAATCCAGCGTGGCCACATTTCCGGCCACTACTGTATGTGGCAAAATGCTATCGGCATTATTTTTTGCTTATTTTTTTTTCTTTTAGTAATATTAGTGTATACTTTTTCCATGTAAGTGCATATAAGCTTACTTCATTTTTTTTTTAATGGCTGTGTATGATTCAATGTTTCATTTAAATACTTCCTTTTTGGGGTTGTTTTCTGTTTGTTTTTTGCTGTTATGAGTAACACAGTACTGAATATCTTTAATACTTACACTTTTGGGCACATAAGTGAGAAATTCACTAGGATAGGTTTCTAGAAGTGGAATTGTGATGTGGGACTTTGTACATAGGGAATTTTAATTGATGTTTCCAAGTTGCCTTCAAAAAAGGATTTTGCTCACCGACAGCCTATTTGATAGGAATGCCTATTATTTTTTACATTAGTCTTCTTTCTATCTTTGCCAATTTGATGAAGAAAGTTTTTTTTTTCTAAATTGTATTTCTAATTACTGGTAGGATTGAATGAATTCTTTGTTTTTTAGATCATTTGCATTTTCCATAGAAATTTCCTTTTGCTCATATTGCCACTTATTTTTATTGTAGACACTCTTTATATATTCAGGATAATAATCCTTTGAAATGAATAGAAAGTATTTTCTAAAAATTATTTCTCTTTTACCATTGTTTTCTGTCTAGAAATTTTTATTATTTTTCTTACTTTTTTTTTTTTTTTTTTTGGAGTCAACTTCAGTAGACTACCATGGCATCACAGCTCACAGCAACCTCAAACTCTTGGGCTCAAGAGATCCTCTTGCCTCAGCCTCTCAAGTAGCTGGGACGACGGGTGCCCACCATAACACCCAGCTGTTTTTTAGAGATGGGGTCTCACTCTTGCTCAGGCTGGTCTCAAACTCATGAGCTCAAGCGATCCACCTGCCTCAGCTTCCCAGAGTGCTACGATTACAGGTGTGAGCCACCAGGACTGGGCTATTTTTCTTTATTGTCTATGTCTTGATTTTCCTTGTTTAGGGCAGCCTTCCTACTCCAAGTTTTTAAAAATAGTCACCTATATATTCTTCTAGGACTTCCATCATTTTGTTTCTACTTTTAGCTTTGTAAGCTGTCTGGAATTATTTTTGTATAGCTTATGAGTTAGGGATCTAGATTTATCTTTCTCTAAGTAGAGACCCAGTACCTCACCAACTCATTTGAAACATTACCTTTATCACAAACTAAATTCTCTTGCAGGTCTGGCCAGGCAGCTGGTCCCTCTGATTTAAGTTCTACTCTTACATGTTTTAAAGTATTTTAATTACTGTAGCCTTAGAATAAATTTTTTTTATAGCAAGAGGCAAAAATATTCCCTCAGGGTAGTATTCCCTAGGATGACACTCAGCCCAGGTGTCGTATCTCCAAGAGATGGGGGCTTTGTATTTTTGTGTATTTTTTTCTTCCATGCGAACATAGAGAAGCAGACTATTAAAGTCTGTGAAGGAGACTCCTGGGGGTATTTTGATTGTGAATACATCACTTTAATAAGTTTTATTATTTCCCTGAGACAAGATCCTGCTCTGTCACTCTGAGTAGAGTGCAGCAGCCTCATCACAGCTCCCTGCAACCTCAAACTCCAGGGCTCCAGTGATCCTCCTGCCTTGGCCTCCCAAGTAGCTGGGACCACAGGTGCATGCTGCCATAGTTGGCTACTTTTTCTGTTTTCTGTGGAGATGGGATCTCCCTCTTGCTGAGGCTGGTCTCAAAATCCTAGCCTCAAGTGAGTCTCCTACATTGGCTTCCCAGAGTGAGGGTACAGGTGTGAACTGCCAGGCCCAGCCCCGCTCACATTTGACCCCAGATGTCTTAAAGGCTGAAAGTATTTTGTGTTGATATTTCCTATACTTCTCTTATCATGTTCACTCCCACCCCCAATTCCTGCCCAAAAAAAAAGAAAAAATTTTTTTTAAATAAAAATATCGCCTGGACAAGATCATATCCCCACTTCTGGAATTTTCTGGCACACGTTACTGAAAAGATTTCATTCCTAGCTTCTCATTTAAATAAGTTTTTTTTCCCACTTGATTATCTTGAGGACCTGACCACCATCCCACACTCTAGTTGGGAAGCAGCTCTTACAGTTTCTCCAGGAAAGTGTGAGGAGTGAATCACCCCCTGCCGTCTGAAGTTCATGCAGGTTCAGGTGCAGGATGCAGCCACTTCTCTTTCTCAGCACTGCCTTGTACATGGTCGGCGCAAAAGAGATGTTTTCACAATTGATTGATGAAAAGGACTTAATCACAGAGTTCAATTGATCATTTTATGCTGGTGATGATTTTTTTGCTAGACTGTGAGTGAAAGGATTTTGTTCTTGTCAGGCATGCATTGGGAGCCTGACCCTGATGTGACTGGGCACCTGTCTAGAGAATTGTCCCTGTGTCCAGTGACACTTTGCTTTGGGAAAGTCAACACCTGCTGTGATAGCATCTGTCACATTAGGAATGTGAAATGCCCATGCGGAGCCCCTCAGAAGAATGCCTTCCTCAGAAAACATGGGAACAAGATCGTGATAAGCAGCATAGAAGAGAATTTGGCCTCCCTCTGAGCTAAAAGCAATAGATAATGTATTTTACTATGGTTTTATGATGGTTTTTCTCACCTTGGTGCAAACTTATTATTTTCAGATTGTTTAGCCAAGAAAGCAAGAACCTGCTAAATATAAAGATCATTACTTTGGGGGGTTCATATAAAGCAACATTAGCCTCCAACATAAATTTGAACATTAATGTTTGGGAGGTGGGGTTTCTGGGAGATGGAGGGGACTCATCTCAGGCAGATGGTGTGTAACTGGCAGCTGCCCAGCAAAGCCCAGGTCAAGAGAACCGTGGAAGCCGGAAGCCCTGAGAGGCAGCCTCACCCAGCGGGGAGGACGAGCTGGTCGTCCAGTCCCTTCCAGTTCCAACGAGGTCGGATTTAGCTTCTAGTGCTGCTGGCTTAGGAAGTTAGGTCGATTGAACAATTGTGTTTCCTTTTCCAAAGTCTTCTCTTTTCTTCTAAATCCCCAAGCCCTGGAGAGTGTCTGAGAGCCATGACGAGGAGCAGACCAAATGTCCCCTACCTTTTCTCTTGCAGGCAGGTGACAAACATTACCACCCCAGCTGTGCACGATGCAGCAGGTGCAACCAGATGTTCACAGAAGGAGAGGAAATGTATCTTCAAGGTAAGGGATACTGAGAACTCTAGTTTTCCCTACTCAGAAAAAGAAAATCTTGCTGTTTGATGGACTGTTTTTAAAGGAGGCATTTTATTCGCTGTGAGGCTACCCAAATCCAACATGAATGTGGCCAAAAGTTACCTCATCAGTTACTGTGAATCAGCTGAGCAATTGACGTGCTGGCAGGGAGCCCCCGAGGCTGTTAACAAATGAACTCGGGGTTGCCCCTTCCTTACAACAAACAGGACTGGACCTTGATACCGCGCTGTGAAGGAAGAGTGCAATCGATCAGCAATATGTCCTCTCCGCCTCTCCCTGGGAATGTGCTTGGGAAGCAAAAGATTAATAGAGAGAAAGCGTTTCTAGAAATATTACTTATCTGACAGCTACTTTGTCCTCCTTTCACTGTCCTGTGAGAAGGATTTGTGTGTGTGAGCGGCCTCCCAGGTTGCTGTTCTGTGGGCATTCAAGAAGATAATCGCAGACTTGGTGAATTACATCACAGACGTATTTCATCCCACTAAGATGACACACCTCTCCTGTTAAGGGGGCGAGACGGAGACAGAATGAGAGCTAACACAGGAGAACACGTCCAGGGTCCCTGAAAGAGAATCCAAGAAGTTGGTGATGACAGGGAAGTACTCATTGTATCAGAGAGCCGTCAGATTTATTTTAATTGAAAATAATTTTGAGAAACTTTCCCACCCTAAAACTATGATCAGTTTTTATTGCCTCTCAAATTCCAAAGCTTCTCAGAAAGGCTTTAGGAGAGGATTCTCTTCTAGTCAAATGGTACCATCTGTGCAAGCATTTTACTATTTTTAGCTGGAAAGAGACTCATTAATCAGACAAGTTTTAGCTGTAAAATTAGTAAGAGCTGTAGAGCTGCTGTGGCTTTCTGGCTTTGGTAATTACTAGGTCTCCAGCGCTTTCACGAGTCATCTCTTTATTTCTGTTTACACATAATGCTATGTGTATTTTTAATTAATGGTTTGCTTGGCTCTCTCAATATTTTTTGTCCATTAAAAAAAGTCTATAGAAATGATGCCTGAGTATTAAAGTAAATACGGCCTGGGTTGCTGTCCCCTACAAACATCTAGCTAGACAAGAAACTGACAACCCAGACTTCCTTTTAGCTTTAGAATAATCGCTCTGAAAAACTGTCATTAGAAACATCGTTGTATTTTGAAGGACCCTGTGAAGGCAAGTGACAGGCGCCCCCCTCTGTGGTCTCACTCCAGCGTTCTGTGACACATTTTCCCAAGAAAAGGCTGTCCATGTGCAGAGGCAATAGACGGATGTCACTTTGCATTTTTCAGCACAAAGCAGACTGAGGCTTCATTTGGTCTCTAGGCTTTGCATTAGATTTGAGTGTGTCAATTAGAGTACTCAAAAAGCAAAGACACAGGGGTGCAGGCCAACCCTGCCTCTGCAGAGAACAGGGGCAAAGGCTCAAGGCGCCATCCTGCAGGTCCGAAGCGGCAACGCAGGCTGAAGGGAGAGGGTGGCACAAAGACAGCGTGTGCACACCACAAGTAGACAACTATCTGTTAAGGCTGCGTTCGGAATCCAGGGATCATTCTAAACCTTCTGCAGTCATGCTCTGGTACCCTTCGCCTCCCTTATTGGCACATGTTTGAAGAATGAGCATTTTCATCTTCCTCACCATCTGATGTCCTGTCCGAGTCACATTCCTTGTGTGTCTGACCTCCAGAGAACAATGTTGCCATTGTGTGCAGACCCGGGGTTCTGGCCAGTGACTCCTCCTGAGAACCTTCCTCGCGATTGCCTCCCCGGGGCCTGACCCCTGTGCTCTCCACGCTCAGAGGATTTCCTATGCTTTGTACTCAGCCTTTGAGCCAGTGTTAGTGCTAAAGGGGCCTGTACATCTGTCTGCTTTTTGTTTGTTTTTCTTTTCCTTTTGTTTTTTTTTTTTCCGGGGGAGGGGGTGGCCTGGGTTAAATAAGATGAAAATGATTGTTCAATAGGAATGAAAATATCTTTCTGATGTAAAAGCATTTTTTCCTGGCATTAATTTTATCATAGCTCTGTGGTATAAAGTCATTCATGAGCTATTTTAAGTTGGTGACTTTTTGAGTACACAGAGATAAAGATTTTAAATCATGCAATGCAGATAAGTCTGAATCTGCTACAGATCTTATATTTATGTAAGGTATGTAATTTGCCCACTGCTTTCAATATAGTAACTTTATTTGCTTTAGTCTTTTTAACTATTTGTTTAAATTCTGCCCATCTCCACATTTGAACATGGACAGGGGGCTTATATATCATCCTTACCCATAATCATTTACATGACGTATGAGAGCAGGCATTGGATTCTTAGAAGATAAGAACTTCTATTAGAGATAGTGTTTTGCTTAATTCCATGATGCTGGTACCATTGTGAAGGTGCCCCATAGTCCAAGAAACAGAGATAATCTTAAAAAGTGAAGCTTTTCACCCGGGAAGAGAAAATAACCCTATGTACTTACTTTACTAGTTTCAAAGTAAAGACTTTTTTTAAAAAATTAAAGGTTGAAATCTAAAGGAAACATTTGTATTTATAACATAATTTTCAACCTTCCTACCAGTTGGCTTAATTTCTTATTTAGGTATAGGTAACTGTGTATAATTGGGTCTATGAAAAATTCAAGCAAGTTTTGCTTCTGGATATGGACTAACTGGCTTGACTATTTGGCTCAACAAAATTGCTTGTTTTGATATTATATAAACAGGACTTACATTTCTGAAGATAAATGCAGCTCTGGAGTAAGCACTTAGACCTTACCTTTAAAGAATAATAATATGGTTTAAAAGTACAAAGAGCCAGTCAAGAATTAAACATCTCTTGCACTAAAACACTTCTGCCCAGTGAGTGATCTCTGTGGTCTGGAATGATGACCTTTATAACACAAGCTCAGGCCTGAGTTTGAAGTTGTTTGATTTCAGGCTCGTGGTTTACGGGGCCTGGGGCTCTAACACTCCTGTGACGGGAAGATGAGCCCTTCTCAGAAGTTCTGTCTAACAAGACTTTGTACCTTTCCTTTACTCTAACTTGTGTCTTTCAGGTTCCACCGTCTGGCACCCCAACTGTAAGCAATCTACGAAGACAGAGGAAAAGCTGCGGGTAAGGAAGCAATTAGAGCTGCGATGTCAGGTGCATTTTTAGGCAATCTGCTTCCTGGTCACTGACTCTTGGTGCTAGGGTATGGGTGCAATGGCCTTTTACTGACTTGTTCCCCCTATAGCAAACCAATTCCAAAGGCCATTTTGTTAGGGAGGGAAGTTCCCTCTTACCTTAAATTTATCATTGAGGTTTTTGTTCCAAATGCTTATGCTAGACAAAGTAAGCCTTGCCTCACCAGTCAGCTTCTTAGGAAAGCGTTCAAGGGAAAAGTCAAAATATACAGATGGGAAAAAAATGATTCATACAAGTTCTAAGTGCAACATCTGGTGACCTTCTTGCCAGACTTTTTTTTGTACTTAAGCTGTAATGTACCACTCCAACCCAAACTCTGCTTCCATTGCTCAGCTCTTGGTATAATTTACTGATTTCTAAGTCCAAATTGACCTTGGGAGAAATAATGATGAGCCCAGGCGTGTTAATTAATCTCAGAACACCTCTGGATGGCAGCATTTCATCTGTTTCAGAAGCAAAGAACTGAACACAGTCACAAAGTCACGATCATAATCCATATCCTATTTAGATGCCCCCAGTGAAGTATTTTTCAGTGTGATAGTCGGACTAAATGAGTCCCGGTCCCTCAGGTTACCTAACTTACTGGTACGTGTGGAAAAACTGGAGTTTGGCTTCATTCCACTTGCCGTCTCAAGGAAAATGGCCTAGATTTACTTTGGAGGCCAGACTCTAGTGCACAGTATAACTTCTCCCTGCTCTGCTATTATCAGGACCAGGGGCTGCAGAAATTATCCTCTGCAGCAGCGCAGCCAGTTCATGGGTGGGAGGTCACATGCGACTTGTCAGGGGATGACTTAGCTTCAGAGTAATGGCTCCAGCGAGACCCAGTCGTTCTGGGTTAGACCCTTTGCCTGCCACCTTAGGAATAACAGTTCTTATTCTCTAATGCCTTTTCTTTATTCTCTTCAATGACACACATGTACAAAAGCTTTATTTTTCCTCTTCAACTGACATTAATAAATCAGATGGAGACAAGTCACCATTGGGATGTTTGAGAAACTCGTCCCTTGCCTGTGACTTTTTTTTTTTTTTGGGGGGTTTTTTTTTTTTTTTGGCCCAGGTTGGGTTTGAACGTGCCACCTCTGGCATACGGGACTGGTGTCTTACTCCTTTGAGCCACAGGCACCGCCCCCTTCCCTGTGACTTTGAACCAAAGTCGTTCTCTTAGAATCCATGATTAATATGAAGCCTACTTTAAGTGGAGAAAGAAACCACTTTTTCTTCAAATAACTGGATAAGAACAGCTGGAGAGGAATTCCTCTGTGCATGTTAGGACGGTTCCGCTCTCTATTTCAGACATGAGGCTTCAGCGGGAGCCCGGGGGCCACCACACACAGGGGCAGTCGCCCAGCCCTGTGCACTACACTGTAGAATTTTTGAGGAACCATAAATGCTTTGGAAATTAGTTATCTTTATAAAATACAAGAATATTAAAGATCGTTCTATTGTCACGTTTATCATATAAATGTAAAATTCACAACATGCCTTGGGGCTGCTGCCAGAAACCACCCAAGTGGCTAATGGTTTGCACTATCTTTATAGTGTCGTTTTAGGTTTTTTGTTTTGTTTTGTTTTTAAATAACCATTTTTCCTTCACCCCTGATAAAGTATTTTGGGAGGGGAAGAGAGGGATGCTGATGAGGCCAGACTGAAAGGAATGTGTCTTTTCCCTCTTAGGATTGCTTGAGTTTGCAGACTGTGTCACTAACATGATAAAAAAAAATTTTTTTTTCTTTATCACATCTTGAGGGAAAACTCTCTAGATAAGCTTATGAAAACAACTAGTAAAATACTTCCACCCGTTCTGACCAAGAGGAGCTATTGTTTTCTTCCTTTAGTAAGCTTTCCGGAGAGTCCCAAAGCTTTTCTCCTACACTTAGCTTTTGCTCTTGGGAAGTGGGGTCAGCCTCCGGGACTTGGGAAGCCAGGAGTGTGCAGGGCAAGAGGTACGAGTGCCCAAAGTTGGGGTTCACGCTGACGTCAATGGGGCTTAGGGGAGAATAGGTTTTGAGTAGAGAAATAAATCTTGTGCTCTCTTAAGGGTGTGTCTACACATCACAAATCTTGAGCCAAGATTTCCGTGCCTCTCCTGGCATGTCCCATTAGTACAGTTTCCATAGCAAAGTGAAAATGTTTTAAGGATCTTTCAGCCGCCCCAGTGAGTAATCCACATTGTTTATATTTAAAAACTCACGAGGCGTTTGTAACAACAGATTTTTAAGAATGTCTCTCATTTGGCTTCAGTGGCTTCTTACCCTTCATATATTGTAAGAATGTCTATGCCAAAATAAATAGAAATTGAAGGGGATTGGAACTTCGATAAATTCATTGTAATATAAAGACCAATTAATATGCTTTTAGATGTGGACTGAACGAAAATAATATCATTTAATGTTTACTATCAAGTTATGTTTTTCCCTAAGATTTTTTTAAATAGTATTTCTGAATTGAGAATATTTCTTTGTTCATTCTCCTTTTTCTCATGTTTCATGGCAGCTGCCAAAACCTCACCGATCTTCATCCGATTTCTTTTATCCCAAAAGTCTGATCCGACGCACGGGACGATCTCCTTCCCTGCAGGTTGGCACTGTGTCCGGGCGGGGCTCAGAGCCACTGTCTGGGGCCAGTTCTGTCGCTTTGCCCTGGGGCTGCCCTTCTCACATAACCTCTCCAGCTCCTGCAGAAGGCAATGCTTTTCTCACCCCACGAGTGCACCTCACATTCTGACTCTGGCTTTCTCCTCTGGTCAATGTTTTCACGCAGAGCAGCAGCTAAAGCGTTGCCTTTATTAAAGCAAGCACATCAGAAGCTGCTCTGGGGGTTCTGTTGCCACATTTGTTTGGTGAACAAATACCTGCCAAGTGCCCAGGTATAGTTCATGGGCTGGATATAGCTGGATATAGCTGGGCTGGATGCTGCAGATTTAGCCTGGTAGGAAAGAAAAGATGGATATACACGTAATTAGGAGGTGACGCAGAAACATATCACTGGATATGCATCGCATAGGCCACATTCTTGGGAATATCAGATGAGGGAAAGGTCTCATGGGGCACTTGCTAGGAGAAGTGGTCCTTAACAGGAGAAGCGTGCTGCTGTAAAGCAGTGCTTGGGGAGGGAGGAGTTGGCCCACAGAAAGCAGTGAAGTGGGAAAGAAAGCAACTGAGGGCAGAGGCTGGGGATGGACATACAATCTCAGGTGCTCCCCCATGAGGATTTCTGCCAGCTGGCTCATCTCATTCCCATTTTACAGATGGGGAGACTGAGACCCAGCAGAGTTAAGTACCTTCTCCAGGTTTATCCTACTGGTAAGTGGAAGAGCGAGAATTAGAACCAGGCTCCCAGGAGCCCATAGCTCATGTCTCCACCGCAGTGGGGTGGAGCAAGAACAACAGGGGAGACAGGAGGAGGAGGATGTTAGATAGTGGCTCAGCTGTTGTAGGGAGAAAGCCGCCCCACCTGCCAGGGCCAGGACTAGCCAGGCAGGAGATGATACTCTGCACACAGCCTTGACCTTCTTCAGGGGCCTCTGGGAATTAGTGGAAACCTTGGCCCGGTAAACTAGAAGTGACCTTCCACAGTCCCATGCTGGCCCAGATGAAACCCATCCCACCACCTGCGGACAATTCAGGATCACGCTGCAGCGCTTTAACCGGGGCCACACGTTTTTACTGTGCCTGTCAGAACTGTACTAAGGAGGAGGAGAGTTGGCTTTCTATCTATTTTTATTAAAACTTTACCTTCTTTCTTAATGATAAAAATGTTTAAAAACCCAGAAGCCTAGAATTTTGAGCCAAGAGAGAAACCTTTTAGAGGTCACCCCCCCCCCCATTTCTTCCTCTATTGAATGAAGACAGACCAAGCAGCACACCCGAGGCTGTGCAGGCCGTAAATAGCAAGACAGCCCCAGACGGGGATGCTCTGGCTCCCAGCCTCAGGCCCCTCCTTGGGGCTGTGCTCCTGTGACATGATGTATAATAATATTTGTCACATAATCTTCAATCTCTTTGAAAGCTTCGGCTCCAGTGGCCATGTTTCCACACACAGTGAAATCAGCCTCATTAACCCAGAGGAGCAGCTGAAGATTCCCCCCCACCCCCCACCCCCGACAAAGGAGGATGGCTCAGAATTAGGGCCTCTGCTTGGCGAGAAGTTACTTTTTCAATAGTTTTTTGTTGTTGTTCTTTTTCCCAGTAGCATATACTTAACCCAGATAGTGTTGTATTTTGTTACCCTAAGGCTATACCCAAGTGATGGCTTTTTACGACTGAGAGAAAAATACTGTTCCCAAATGTGAAGCTTTTTGGTTTGTTCCATATCCTCAAGTTTAAGAGATTTGTCAGGGGTGGGGAAGAAATCTGTTTTTAATAACTTCTCTCCTCCTCTTCTGTTGTACCAGAGGGACATCTGATTCCCATCACCCAGCTGTAAATATCAATGAAGTCAACTCGAGCCCCATCACAGAAAGTTGTAAACGGCTTGGGACCTGGCAGGGTCTCACCTCACCCACAGGCGGGTGAGGAGGACTCACCAGAACCTTGAGGAAGCCGGAAAACTCCAAGCGGTGCAGTCCTCAAGGCACAGATACTGTGATCTATTAAGTACTTTGACCTACACGGCAGTTCATTTCCACCACATAAAATTAAACACCCCTAGTTATTAGATAAACCACCTCAACTCCTCGTGGGAATATTCAGTACACGGTGCCCCAGAAATAAGTCCTGGTTTTGCTATGGAGGAAAGTCAGATTTACAGCAGGAAAGTCATTTCATTATTTGTGTTGGGTAATCGCTCCATCTTTTCCCTCTCACCTGAATTATAGGTAAAGGAAAATGATGAAAATTTAGAATTACCTAAGAAAAACATACTCTGGTTTCGTATAAATGGCCACTTCTGTCTCCAGTTAAAACTCAGTACTTCGTGGGTGTGATTCCGCATAGACAAAGCCGTGGTATTCCCAGGACCAAGGCTGGCTCTTCCGTGGGTCATGTGCTTTCATTCTAAAAAGGAGGTCCTCAACTGTATCTTTGGAAGCTAAAGCATGAATTGACTGACCTATAGGATGGGCATGAGATTTTTTGCCTTGAAACTAACGTTCACCTATTATAATGAATGCACTTGCAAATCTAAACTATACAGAACAGACACCACGTGTGTACTTTTTTTAAAGGAGCTAATCAGAGGCCTTGGGTAGAGCAGTGAGCCATGCCGTGGTGGGGTCGGGTTCCACTCACGTCACTACAGGGCTCCCTGCTTATCGCCAGCTTTCACTTCCTTCTGCGATCTTACCCTCTTCAGTGTGTCCCTGCAATTCCCGAGTCAGTCAGACGTCGAGGTGTTCAGATTTATACAGGAAAGATGGTCTCGTAAAGGCTCATGGCGTTTGTGAAGCCATCTCCAGAGAAGGGGTGTGTGTGTGCTCACTTCCTGCCTCCTCTCCAAACACAAATCCTTTTTCTTCCAAAGGAGTTGACTTCACCCTTTCTTTACTGAGCAAATGGATATTCGGTATGTGCAGATTTTAATAGTATTCCTTCTCCTGCAGCTATTATCACCACCTTGTCTAGTGAACTTCAACAAAAACCCAAGGCAGGTACTGTCCCCGTCAGCAGTACTTAGTGTAAGGTGTGGGTCTATCAGTAGTTGTCCCATAGACGTTCCTAAGATCGTTCCGATCCGGTTGCCCGCCGCTGCCCGTAGTCTGTCTCTCCTTAGAGCATGCTTTGGATACGTGCAGACTAGATGGGTGTAGCTGTTGCATCGCTGCTCCTGCTCAATCCTGGCGGGGTCTGGGGGGGACAGGGAGGGAGGCCCCAGAGTGCTATGCAGCACTCCCCTCTCGGGGGCCGTGGGCTTGGTGGCCTGTGATTGAAAGCAAATGGAAAATGTCGTTTGTCCATTTACAACACAAACAGAGCCCTGGTCAGTGTTTTTAATGGTCCGTGTTTGAAGAAGGATGAACACTGGTGTGGAAACATAAAAGGATTTCTTCAAGTGATTTTCATTGTGTGATTGTGCCTTCTGCATGGTTGGAAAGATGGACAAAGCCAAAGCACGGGGGAGAACCAGCTGAGGGTCGTGAGGGGTCTTTAAAGGGGATTTCATGCAGAATACAAAAAGATGCTTTTTTTCCAAGCATCTAGCTACTTATTAGGGATTAAATACCACTTTTTCTTGTTGAAATGAACTGCTAGTCTTCTGCTGAGGCCTCTCGTTGTTAATTTTTTTTTTAAACAAAACCGTATTGAAATCAAAAGTGAATACACAAAGATGCAGTGACTGAACCACTCTCTATGAGAGTTGGAGCAAAGACAGCCAGGTACAACTAGAGCAGTGGTGCTCAACCTTCCTAATGCCGAAACCCTTTAATACAGTGCCTGTGGGTCGTGACCCTCGGGTTGAGAATCGCTGAACTAGAGGGTTCTCATTGAAGGCTCCTTTGTTCTCTCAGCCAAAATCAGGACTAAACTATTTGCCTAATCTTATTGACAGAATTCTTTGAGAGAATACACCCTTTATGATCCTTTATCACTTTGTCTTCTCCATACTTCCCTACCACACCCCTTTTCTTTCTTGTTATATAGTTAATATATATTTGCCAATGATGGCATCCAAAAAAAAAAAAAGACTTGACCTTTGGGGATAAATATTTGAAACTGTCCTCATTTATAATGTACATGAGAGAGTGACTCTGCTTATCATAATTCTCACAGAGAATTCCAGAAGCAAGACTGCTGACTTGTCTAGTTATTAAACTCAGTTCGTAATTACTGGGTCACTGTTACCTTGAACATCTGAGTGGGTTGAGATGGTAATGTAGGTTAAATAATGACACGCAAGGATCATCGGTAGAAATGTGGATCGTCTGTTAAGACCTTGTTCCAGCCTCACAAGATACTGCTGGAGTTGGGTTGATGGTAGAGAAGAAGCAGTCGGTGGGATTTGAAAGCAGGATAGGATGTCAGTAAGTCAGGGCTTTCAAGGTTGACATGAGTTTCAGCCCCAGTGGATATGGTTAGAGGACAGCTCTGCACCTTTGGAAGATGCCTTAGCCAGAACAGCAAATTATATATTCATTAAATAAAAATAAGAGCTGGAAAAATAAAGGGAGTCTTAATAATAAACAAGGTGTTAATTTGAAATTCAGTATGTCTAGAATTCTAGATGTTTAGAATTGAAATGTAAAACTCTAAATATTTAGCATTAAAACTCAAAAGATAACTTGTTCAGTTTTAAAAAAGTAATTTTATGATGTTTATAAAGGGTGAGGCCTCTAACCTCCACCAGTTGAGCAAAGACATTTTGAGAGACATTAGGGATTGTGGCAAAAAACAGACAATCTATGTGTCACTGAAGCCTTGAACATAGTTTGAGAGGCAGCAAATCAGGGACTGTCCTAGCAGATAAGACAGGCCTGTGCAAGGTCATTGTCATTGGCACCAGAAAGCCAGGAAGTCACTGTCTCCAAGAAGATTCAGAATCTCTCCATAGAGTTCTCAAGGGGAGGAAGGGTATTTGTCAACTCCTGGCAGGAAAGCTGCCCCATATACTGTGACAAATTACTTACCATCTCTGAGTTCCGATGGGAAAGAGTCCAAGTGTGGTAGGTGGAGCGCGCTCCAGGGAGGCTGGGGTGCATAATCTCTCATGAAACGCGAAACAGAGGCAGGACCAACCTTCCACATAGGAAGTGGCCAGTAAATGCCAGCTGCTAGGGAGATTCTTGCCACTGAGATTTCATTTGACACTGAATTTGGCACATGCTAGATCCTGACCACCTAAAGCTAAAGAACTACCTGTAGTTAATGATTATCCCGCAAAGACGGATGGAGGTCCAGCTTTCTGTGAGGTGGCATCTCTGTGGAAAGGAGGGCTGCGTTTTGGTTTCTCTACTTCTATCTTTTGATTAGGAAATGGATGTAGAAACTGAACATGTTTCGAGTGATGTTATGTGAACTGTTTCTTCATCAGCACACTCAGACATGGCATTCTCTCATACTGAGATACATCCGCAACTGGCCTAACTCTAGAAAGAAAGCCCTTGTCTGTGCAGATCAGGAAGGGAGGCCCAGGGCGGTGAGCCGGGTGCACCTCCACCTGGGTGCTGTCTTCCCCCCACATACCCCTCAGAGGCCCCAGAGACATCATCCAGGACTGATCAATCACAGTCCTCCAGTGGCTTCTTACTTTCAGAGTGAGGCTCACCACTGAGGGACTGGAACTGGCCGGCATGTTGGCCTTCATTGTTCAGGTGTGAATTATTTGGTGCTGCGACACCCTAGTCTTCCCGAGTCCTTTTGTCTCAGTTGCACCCGTATTCAAGGTGTTAAATATCAGTAGCAATAGTACAGAAGCGGAAAAAGTCTTATTCCTGCCATAGAACTATAAATTATCCTCTGCAGGAAATACCTGCAACAGAGGGGGCAGAAGTGTTCTGAGGCTAGGCCTTTGGTGGTCTCTGTAGAGCTTTCCAGAATATGCTAAACAAAGGGCGGAGGCGGTTGATGCTGGTTCATGTGTTTCCCTCCCTTACTCACCACTTACTCTCCACATCTCCACGTATGGATCACAAAGTCCAGTTTCTTTCATCTTTCCCGAGGCCAGTCACCAGCCTTCCTTACCTCACTGACTCTTTGTGGTTAGGCCCAAATCACTCACTTAACCTGCACCAAATGTCCACAGGCTCAGTGTCTGCTCCCCAGGGGTGAACTCGAGCTCATCCCTTCAACCAGGATTTATGTCTTTTACATACCTGTGCAAAGCTTTGGGTCTACACAGCGGTAACAAGAAATAGTGATGAACTTGATGAGGGCAGAGAACATGACTAAAGTGCATGAGAGCAAGAGGCTGCAAGGAAACCAGTAAATGTCTAATTATAAGTTGTAGTCAGGAAGGAAAAAATGAGAATGACAGGGAAGGGGACCAACTCTGGATTAGAATCAGGGCGGGCCTCTCTGAGGAGGTGATATTTATGCCAAGAATTAAGGGGGAAAATCAAGAACCAGCCAAGTAAAAATGGGAGTGAGCACCCTTCAGGCAGAGACATGGAGGATAAGAAGTGTGAGGCGGGATTCCTCACGTGCCATGTGGTGTGGGTGGTGATGGGCAGTAAGTGACAAGGTGAGACAGAAAGGCAGGGACAAGATCCCAAGCCCCTGGGAGTCATGATTTCATGACTCTGAAGCCAAAAGCAGGATAGTGACAAGCCAAATTATGTTCTTAAAAGATCTCTGTAGCCACTGGGTACCAAGTGGATGTGAGGAAGTCCACAAGGGAGGCCAGGCAGTAACCTAGATGAGCAGAGGGGCTGGCGGGGCTGGGCTGGGGCAGTGGAGATGGAGAGCCAGATGGCCTTGAGGTGTATGGGAAGGTAGGACGAAAAGTTCTCATGGGGAACAGGAAGAGAGAGGGACCAGTACATTTTCAAAGCAGGATAGCACAGCTAGTTCTCACTTGCTGTTCCTTCTAAGTTGTATTTCCCTTTATTGACAAAGATCACAAATCTTTTGTTATTAACTAGCTTAGTTTTCAGGAAAGCTTAAGGGCCTAGACCAGACTGGATTCTGAAGCCATGCCCTGAAATCTTACAAGTCACAATTTGTTTTACAGCCTACCAGGACTTCCTCCGAGAGTATTTATTCTAGACCAGGCTCCAGTATCCCTGGCTCACCAGGTCATACCATCTATGTAAGTATCTACTCTCAGAAGTGACATTTCTGGGGCAGGTAAGTTTGTAGATTGTAATAGCAGAATGAATAATCCAAACCAGAAGCTGATTATAAATAATTTCTATTTCTGTCATGAGGTCTGATGTTTATACATCAGTCTTCTCAATCATATTTTCCTTCAGGTAATTAAATTTATGTGTGACCATAGGTGGAGTGATCAGATCAAAAGATGCTTTGCACGATACAGTACTAGGATGCAAGTCTGAAACTTTCTTGCCTTTGCATGTAGATATTTGAGGATTGATTGTATATTTTATAATGCTGAGGCTGAGTCTGAGTGCTCTTCAATTCTGCCACAAATATATTTAAATATTTAGTTTATTAAATATGCAGCTCTTGTTTTTGGCTATCTGAGAGAATTATGTGACCATCTGTTTGAGCTTTTTCCTTCTCAGTAATAAATTTAGGAAATTGTCTTTAAGGCTTGCATGTTTCTCTGTTAAATGAATTCTATACACATTTTTCTTTCCCCTAAGCTTTCAGTGACTTTTGTAAAAATCGTGCTTGATGTATTCTATAAATGGACAACTTTCTAGAGAGTAGAACTGTGCTAAGCAAGGTGTTTTAGTTTTTATGTTTAAGGTCTTCATTTTTAAACAAGATAAGAAATAGACTAACCATAGTTTCCCAAAGAAATGAGACTACAGAGTAATTTTTTTTTTTTCTGGTTCACTTTGCCAGGCAAAAGTAGACAATGAAATCTTGGATTACAAGGATTTAGCAGCCATTCCCAAGGTCAAGGCAATTTATGATATTGAACGCCCAGATCTTATCACCTATGAGCACTTCTACACTTCGGGCTACGAGGACAAACAGGAGAGACAAAGCCTTGAGGAGGTAATAAATTCCTGGCGCCTGGAGTTATATGACTATTTACCTTCTCGTCTGTCACGTTTCTAAGAACTACTATTTTGGAGTTCAAGTAAATCAGATGATCTTTTGCCTGCCTACTATTTGCAGATTTTGATGCCAGGTGCTCTGAGTTATTCAGAAGCTCATCTCTGCTCTTAGGGAGGTTATGAGAGGTGGGAGCTCAGACCAACCACACATAAAACAACAGTTGAAGAAGAATAAACACCAGCTTGTTGGGTGGAAGCTGAAGTTGTGTGTGCGTGTGTATGGGGGCGGGGGTGCTCCATGAGCCAGGCACAGGATAAGGAAGGAAGGGTCTTCTGGGCATCTCTGTCTTAAAAGAAGCTGCAACTATATTCACAGGATCAGGAAGAGAAAGAGCACACCCCCATGCATTTTGGTAGCTACAGTTTTCAGCATCTTAAGACAATTATTAATAGAATATTCAAAAAAAGAAAAATAGAACAGGGCAACAAGATAGCACTATGGCATGAACTAGGGTTCTGGGATCGGTACCTGGTCTCAGCCCAGGGTCTCCGCATGCTGATTGTCTGTCTTTGGCCACGTGACAAGCATCTGATCCTGGTTTCCTCACCTGTGAAGCACAGACTAGTGCTAGACTCTGGCTCATCAGGTGTTAGGGTTACATAAATTAATCTGTGTAAAGCAATCAGCAGAGGCCAGATGGTGGGGAAACTCCAGCTCATGGCAGCTTATCCCCCTGTCCCCCTGGGGCTTATTTGTACCCTGCCAGGGCTGTTTCCCTGGCCTGTTCAGCTCGCTCTAATTTTTTCCCCTTTTGTCTGTTAAATTGGAACCCTCTATAGACTGATTTGAATACTCAGAGAGATTCCACCCAACTAGTTGACTGAACTCAGAGGTTCAACCAAGTGAAACGATCTATAGCATTATCCAGTGCTCTGGGGTTGTGAGTGAGTTGAAGAAAAGGCATGAAACTGACAATTCTGTTTAGCTTGTCCTCACATATATAACATTTATTTTATAACTATATATGTTACTCCTTTGTGTTCTTTTATTTATTATTAAATCATTCGTACCTAGATCATAAATACATTTATGCCATCATAAGATTCAATGTGTTAATTGTTTGTACAAATTGGAATGCTTACATCTCACTAAGCAACATAGCCTTCTCCACTTTTACCCAATTACAGGATTAAGACATTTATGCTCTACAGCTGATAGATCCAACTTGTACTTGCAATATGTTCCATAGGTGTGATGCCCCTACCGACCCTCCCTCTATCATCCCCCACTTCCCTTCCCCTCTCCCTCCCCTTCCTTCCTTCATCCTTAGGCTATAGTTGTGTTATATTTTTCACATGCATGTGTGAGTGATTGTAAATTGGTTTCACAGTAGTACTGAGTGTAGTTCGCCATTGAAACAATCCACTGGGCTGAAAGTGACATCCGTTTTTATATAGTGCCACCTAGTGGTTGCCTGGCTGTAGCTGCATCTGTGGCCTCATGCAGGTGGATGGGCTGGGGTTGTTCGGTGCCAGTGAACGGGAGAGTTTCATAGGGCATAAAGGGCAGGGGGAGGTTCCTCAGCAAAGCCCATAGGGGCTAGTCTCAGAGCAAGTGGATGAGAATTCACTAAAATTAAGTCATACAAACGTGTGACTGGATATGAGGGGTTTTTAATGGGTGTTGATAGAGGCATGTATGTCTGTGTGTACTTCTTAGCAGAACTATCTTGGGCAGCCAAAGGGCTAAAGAGCTTGGACATTAAGGTGAAAATTTCTACATTTAAAACCAGACTCTGATATTTACCAACTGTACCCAACTTTGGGGAAATGACATACCTCAATGTCATTTGTGTAAACTCAAGACGGAGACCAATAACACCTACCTTAGAGGTTTTCTCTAAGCATTAGTTGATATATTTGAGTTAGAAGAGTCTGTGGTGCTCATCAAAAATGCTAGAAGCTCCCATGATCGGCACTATTACTGTCGTAACCTGGCGTGATGTCCTGTGGTTTTCTCTATGCATAGAAAAAAAAAATGTGGACCAGAAATCAGGTGTATTTGTGAACTTTTCCCCAATACAGGGATTTTGCAACTGAGAAAACTTTACAAACTAGTCTGTTATTTGTACCATTGGTTTTTAACACTTCTTTTTTGGAATCCACATACATATTGGCATAGTTGAAGTGCTATAGGAGTGAACTTGAAATTCTGTGTAGCCACTCCTGCCTCCAGAGCCCTGCTGTCAGCACAGGGGCAGACCTGGACCCTGCCCCAAGGAGCCCAGCCTTGCCAAACTGAGACAAAGGAGACAGGCAGTAGCTATAGATGAGACCAGGGGCTTGGGGAGGTTTGCAATGGTAGGGAGTCTGCCAGCTTATTATACACATGGGGGGGAAGACAAATTCTAAAACTGAGAAATGCACCCTTGGCTGTGTTCTCCAGACTGCTCTGTTTTCATTTAATGTCTTTTTGCAACCTTTTTGCATTTTAATTGTAAATATTTCACTTATTCAGAAGATATTAAGTGAGCATCTAACCTGTTCTAGGAGCTGCTCTCATCACTGGGCATACGTAGTTGTGAGTGAACAGAACCCTTGCCCCCTGGGAACTTGTGGTGCCGTGTGGGAGATAGTAAACAGACAGACGTGTAACGTAGTTTTACAGAGCCATGAGGGAGCCATGAGGGAGAATGAAACAGAATAAGGAGAAAGCACCTCAGGGGCTGGGTTTCTCCTTTAAGCAGGAGAGTCATGAAGGTGCTACATGATAAGGAGTTTGAGCAGAGACCTCACTGCACATGGGGAGTGAGCCCTGCAGGTGTCCAGGTGAAGAGCTCTGGTGGCAGATGAGGCAGCAAGTGCAAAGGCCCTGGGGTGAGAGAGGACTTGGCCTGTTGATGGCCCCAGGGAAGCCTGTGTTCCTAGAAGGGTGGAAGCCAGTGGGGGATGTTGGTGAGGCAGCAAGGACAGGATGCCACATGCCTTGTTATCACAGTCCTCTTCACAGTGAGTGCTGTGGTTATAATTTAGTTAACAACCATGTTCACAAAAGCCTACATGTCAGTAAATACTGTAATTCATTGGAGTAAAAGATTCATAGTGTGAATATACAGTTTGAGCCGGGCGTGGTAGCTCACGCCTGTAATCCCAGCACTTGGAAGGCTGAGACAGGTGGATTGCTTGAGCTCATAAGTTCAAGACCAGCCTGAACAAGAGTGAGATCCCATCTCGAAAAAATAGCTGGGCATTGTGGCAGGTGCCTGTAGTCCCAGCTACCTGCAAGGCTGAGGCAAGAGAATCACTTAAGCCCAAGAGTTTGAGGTTGCTGTGAGCTGTGACACCATGACACTCTACCCAAGGCAACAAAATGAAACTCGGTCTCAAAAAAAAAAAAAAGAATATACAGTTTGTCTAGCTTAATCACTTAATTCACACATATCACAAAGTATCACAGCATTCCTATTAAAACATGATTCTTTTTTTTTTTTTTT
>NW_003852416.1:7357474-7396512 GCF_000181295.1 Otolemur garnettii
CATCACAGCTCACAGCAACCTCCAACTCCTGGGCTCAAACGAGTCTCCTTCCTCCACCTCCCAAGTATCTGGGACCACACGCGCCCACCACAACACCCAGCTATTTTTGGGTTGCACCTGTCATTGTTGTTTTGGCAGGCCCATGCTGGATTCAGACCCGTCACCTTAGTTGTATGTGGCTGGCGCCTTAGCCTCTTGAGCCATAGGCTCTGAGCCTAAAACGTGATTCTTAAGCAGAGATGTGCACCAGAATCTCTCAGGAACTTTCTCTGAGGTTTCCTTTGTGAGCCCCACGGCAGACTTCCTAAATCACAGGTTGGGGGAATGGGCAAGAAGTGCGGACATGTGTATTTGGGGCAGTGTCTCCAGCTGATTCCAGTAAGCAACTCTGATTAAAACTGGTAAATAGTTAACGAACATCTTTGTGACATTAAATTCTCCCTTATTCTTCTAGTCTCCGAGGACTTTGTCCCCTACTCCATCAGCAGAAGTAAGTACCATTTCTGACCATTTTAATGGGCAAAATTTGAGAGTTTCTAGAATTTTTGAAAAAAAGACGTACAAGGGAACAGAAGAACTGCATGTGGGGTTCTGCTGGCCAGAGAGATTCCTCATGGGTAAGAAAAGACTGTCAGACGCAGAAAAGACTGACTTACGCAATAAGTTTATTTTAAAGTAGAAGTAAAAATGGTTTCATGCTGATGGAGCCTGCACCTCGAAGTGGCAGAAATGTGTCTGTCTGTAGGTATTGAAGCCCCTTGTCCCAGTGTGTCTGCCCTTGTCTATAATCAGTTGATCTGAATCCTAACATATTAGCCAACAGCGGTCATAGTGTATTCTGTCAGCAGAGCCATTTTCCTAAGAGGTTACTCTGCTTCATCTAACAGCTCAATCATCTGGTCTTAAAGCCAAGCAGCTTTTGGGATATTCTTTATAAAACTGGACTGATCCTAGGGAATCTCTGTCATTCAAAATAGTAAAAATTCTGTAATATTTTGATGTTTGTGCCCAAGTACTATGATTCGTTAATTTCCAACAGTATGCTGGTAATTTACAACTGAAATTATGAAGAATGAACTTCTATTATTGACCAGTTGATCGCAAGGTTGAAGCACATTATTTGGTGCCTTTCTGTTTTTCTTTATTGTTACAGCCAACTAGGAGCAAGCCAGCTTCCTGGCCATTTGCTCTCAGAGTCTACAAAGCTGTGGTTACTGAGGTTTTAATTTAGCGATTATTTGTGTATTCTTTCAAATGTTTTACTGTGTTAGTAGAAACTCTGCAGAACAACAAATTCCTAAAATGTGAAATATCCTTTATCCTCTCCTGGGACTATGAACTTTCAGCAGTTTTACATTGTGTTTGCGTACGTGTGGTTTTCTTTTTTTTTTTTTTTTTTTTTGCAGTTTTTGGCCAGGGCCAGGTTTGAACCCGCCACCTCCCATATATTGGGCCGGCGCCCTACTCCTTTGAGTCATAGGTGCCGCTCGGTTTCTTGTTCTTATTACGTAATATAACCTTTCCCAGGTTTGGATGTAGGTGACATGTTAGTAGTGCTATCATACTACATTAAATTCACATGTCATGATTTCCTAATTATGCGCCAATTTATTGAGGTAAATCAATTAGGTAATACAAATTTTTGCCTTTGTGAATGATAGTAGTATAAAATTCTTCGAATCAATCATTCCTTTTGAAGATCATTTTTAATGATTTTCTTGGAATATGTTCCCCAAGGTGAGAAGTAGATAGTGGCTTTCAGGCAACGACCAACTTGTTCTCCAGGAGAATCAATTTAAAATGTCACTGGACAGTGCAGGTTGGTGGGCAGAACAAGGGGTGAAGTTAGAATCGGGAGGCTGGTTCTAAAGTGGGCCATGCCCGTGCCAGCTACACCCCTCCACACACAGGGCTCTTAACCTGCTTGGAACCTTGTGTCTATGTTAGTGGGGAAGGGAGGTGAGGCCCTGGGGTCCACTGATCCTTATTACTAAGCAGATCTGATGGGCAGGCAAACACACCCCTAACACTGAGAAGCACAATACCAACATGGTCATCGGAATTACGACCTCTTATCCCAGAGCTCTATCCTTACCTGAGCTGATAACTTCACATTTCAAAATTGTAATAAATGAAAGTACTGTGGATTTCCAACAAAACATCCGCAGAATATGCATTTGCATGTGTATTTGTGGAGTATGGTCCTAAAAGAGCCACCTGAACAGGTAGACGGGATAGTTCCTTGGCAGCATTGTGGAAACTCGGTTCTGCTCGGAAATGATAATATAGCCCAAATGTGTCTAATGTTCATGCTTTCTCAAACTTTGTGTCCAGGGATACCAGGATGTTCGGGATCGGATGATCCACCGGTCCACCAGCCAGGGCTCCATCAACTCCCCCGTCTACAGCCGCCACAGTTACACTCCGACCACGTCACGCTCTCCCCAGCATTTCCACAGACCTGGTAAGGCGGCTGTTCCTGGATTCATTCTGTAATCCGCTGTATCTCTGTGTGATGTCTCATGTCATTGACAACATGCTGAAAACTCTACTACCAAATAGTTCTACCTCTCTTCCAGAACACAATGAAAACTGGCATCCAACTATATTTCATTCTGTCTTTTCTTGAAGTACCATTTTATGGCTATGCTTGTTACGATATATTGAATAATTGCATTTTGACAGCGTACTACCGGAAGCAAGGGAGGTTTTATTTTTAATTTTTTTAAGAGTTGACAAAAATCTCATCACTTTGAGACTTAAAATGAAGATCTCCAAGAAGAAA
Source organism: Otolemur garnettii (assembly GCF_000181295.1). NCBI lineage: Eukaryota > Metazoa > Chordata > Mammalia > Primates > Galagidae > Otolemur > Otolemur garnettii. Next base: position 7,360,260 of record NW_003852416.1, read on the forward strand.
TATTCAGAGCCTATCCGCATCACCTAAAATCCAGTATTAGCCATTTGTTGAGGATTTATTGTTTCCCTCGTCCAGGCACGTGGTGTTACTGAGCATGCCTGGTGAAGAACCTTCTAGAAAGAGGCCTCAGGGTTGTGCTTGATAACTTTTAAGATCTCTTCCAACATTAAGTTTTCAAATCAGACTTAGAAAACATAAAAACATCAGAGATGTCCTCCAGTAGAGAATGCCACAGATTAGGGGATGTTAGTGGACATTCCTCTGGTGAGAATTTAGTCCCTGTGGCTGTAAGTGAGTGTCCCCTATGGAGTGGGAGAAGCATGGAGGTCCCAGCACAGATTTAAGATTCCCTGAGAAATAGATTCACAGACAAGACTGTGACTCTGAGCAAGCTTGGTGGGGATGATGTCCACCTGGGAAGACTTCATTTTAAGCTTCTTGCTTCTGGGCAAGTTGATGAGAGCAAACCTAGCCATGTGCTAACCTGTATTATAAAAATGTACACAAGGGTGGTGCCTGTGGCTCAAAGGAGTTGGGTGCTGGCCCCATATACCAGAGGTGGTGGGTTCAAACCCAGCCCCGGCAAAAAAAAAAGAAAAAAAGTACATAAAATGTAAAACCGAAGGAAACTGACAGACTGAAATAGCTACAGTCTTTTCTTTAAAACTATGGATTTACTACTGTGGAGAATTGAAACCGTTTGATCCTTCAGTATTGTGTCCTTTTCTCTCGGCTTATAAATATTTACTCAGTATTTATTGGATTATGTTCAATGAAAGTTTTTAGAAATTTTCTTCATTTCTTTTTCTTTTTTTTAAATTTAACACTATATCCATTTTATTCAAGACCTGAACATAGGTCTTGATTTAAACCCTTGTCCGTCTGGGTGATAGGAAATCTTTTATGCTGTTAACCTGCCTCTGTACCTATGCCAAGGTCACTGAGACACCCAGCCATGGAGTTGTCGGAATGGCAGAGGGTTCTGGAGAAACTGTGGTCCCAGAGACCCCTGAATAGTGGAGAACGTGGTCATTCAGCAACACGTGTTCCCCACAAAACTTATGTCCTTATTGAAAAAGCTTTTATATATTCTGATTGTGGTTTCAAAGCCAATAGGCTTTAAAACAGTCTTGTCTCTGTTTACAATATATTACACATATAGATATGATGTCAGTTATTAGGCTTTATAATTTTTTTTGAGGTCTACCCTTCTAAAGTGAAGCCGGCAGTATTCTGACATCATACTTGTGATCCACATAGAACACCCCAGAGTTTTAGATGGTGTCAGCCCCCAGGTCTGGGTTTAATGGTCCACTAGTGAATTTCCGAAAGTCCAGTGCTACCACGGTACAATTCTCAGGATCAATGCTTTGCCTTCAGGGAACACAAACAGGTTTTCCTTCTGTATAGGTAAAATAAAATTAAACTTCCATTGGGATAAGTTTGCAGCTTAAAAAAAATAATCTGACCCTTACCTATAAATTCTTATTTTTAAATTTCTTGAAATGATTATCAAGTCGTTTTACGTGCATTTCCGAGGGTTCTGTTTTGTTGCTTTTCAAAATTATCGATTGTTAAATGTCTAAATGATGTGCCTGGTACTGGCCCGATGGTATCCGGCATCATCCTGACAGAGAGTGTCCTGGTGACTGTTCCTTTTCACCAAAGCCATTTATTCTCAGAGAGTGACTGGGTACCCTCCTGAGCCAGTTGTCCAGTTCTCCCCACTGGGCCTCACCCTCAGCAGGTGCATTCCTAACCCTCTTCCTTCCTCCTTTTCCAGACTCCCGATTAACGCTCTTTATTTTTCCCTCCCCCTGGAACAATGGCACCGTCCCTGCTCCTGTGTTAATTCCTGTTCTTCTTTTCTGTCTCCACCGTGCCCTGCCCCTGACTCCTCGCTGCACAGAGCTTTTGTCTCCTGGTGTGCAGAGGTTGTCCCACCTGCGCACCAGCAGCCTCAGCCCCACCCACAGCGACTCCCGCCCCAACCCCCCCTTCCGACACCACTTCATTCCCCATATCAAAGGTAAGGAGGCAGGTTTCTCCAGGCAGCACCCTGCATAGTGGAGATTTATTAGCACCCCCGAAGGCTAATAAGGTGTATCTCCAAGGGTTAGCACCAAGCTTCTAACCTCTCAGCATGCCTGCGTGTGTCGTAACCATTCCCAAGGGTTGTCTTAGAACTGGCATAGCTCTCTCAGGAGGAATATGTCATTTCTAAGTGCTCTAGATGAAGAAACAGGAAGTACTTTAGACCATAAGATTTAGTATCTACCACTTGAAAAAATATACACAGGAGAACCTCCATACTTGCCCACCGCCCTGCATTGACCACCTCCTCAGGTGGGTGTAATCTTCACGGACCGGCCGTGCACGACCTGTGTGTATCAGTGCAGTAGGCCGAGCTCCTTAGGCTGACCACCTCTGTAAATTGGCAGTTTGCTGCAGTCTGCTAGGTGGTCACCTTACAGAGGTGCTACTGTATTATGTATTATTATTTTGTTTTTGTATGTGTCAAAAACAAGATATAATATGTAACTGGGGCTTCCTGGGTTTAATTTATGTTACGTCTCAGCAAAACACAACAGTATTTTGTAACGAATATCCCAAAGTTGTCTTCATGGTGATAAACCACTTAGCTATGTTAACACGGCTGGGCAGCATAAAAAGATCTATGGGAACGTAACAAACTCCGCTCTTTGAGCCAACTCCGGGAGCAGTCCTCTGCTGATTGTCCTAACTCCGTCCTGGGGGATGATAATGGAGAGGCTTTGCCTGCTGTCTTCTGTTCCTGCATCACATTTTTGCCCCGTCGCCTTCAGCATCCCATTGTTGGTGAAGATTCTGTGGCCATCCCCAGGTGGGGCTCTCCATGTTGGGGGACCCAAGAGTCCCGGAGAGGCCACAAAGGGGCCATAATTTAAAATAAGCATGAGCTCCCGGAGAGATGCTGACTTTTTCTGTAGTCTCAATGTGAAGCAAATTAACCAATAAAAATAGCTGCGGGAGGGAGGAGGAGGCATCACAGATGTTATCACGGGATTCAAAGCCTGGACTCAAGTGTTCCCATCACCACCGCTTCCCCTGAGAAGCCCAGATGATGGTCCTGCTTACTGAATTTCCACTGTCTGTCAACCCAAGCTTTTCTCTTTTGCCTTGGATTTTTGCGCACCAAAGCCCTAAAAGGTAGATGCACTGTACTTATCAGCGTTCAGTTCTTTCAGAAACTTGCTATTTCAGCGTTTTCCTACATTTTGAAAATAATCTCACTGGCATGCTCATTGAAGACACACACTATTGGCTGTGAGCAAATTTTTCAGTAGCTGCGGTACAGCCCTTTCTAAAATTCTTGACAGATCACTTACAATTATTTCTCTGATACTTCAGAGAAAGTTCAGAAAATCATAAAGAAATTATTTCTTAAAACTTCGATCATGTCTATGTTAAAGGAGACTTTATTATAGCAGCCCTTGGCCGAATTAAGATTTGGGTTATTTTTACCATTCAAGAGAAAACACATTTTTTTTTTATTCATTAAAATGTAAGCTTCCTCCTTTTGGTTATTTTATGTTAGAAAGAAAACTGCCATGGGCCCTGTTGTGTTACGCAGTTTGTACAAATAACACATCAGGAAGTGTCACCGTCTAGCAACACCCCATGTCGTGGGTGGCCATGTGGGGAGATGGGAAGCTTGGGGACGCTGGACTCTCGGGCTTGACTTGAGTTCTGTCACTTGCTAGCTGTGTGACCCTGGGTGGCTTACTAATCCTTCTGAGTGCCAGTTGCCTCATTTACCAATCCGGAAGGATGAGGCTGATCTCCCAGGTCATTAGGATGTGTGCAGTGAAGTGTCGTGGTGTGGCCCCCCCTTGGTCAGTGTGGTGTGACCCCCCTCGGTCAGCGTGGTGTTCTCACACGATGTTGGACTACACTGTTCCTCGTGCCCTTCCTTGTGAGGTCAGCTCTGTGGCAAGACCAAGAAGCAGGGGCCTGGTTAAAGAGCTGGCTCACAGCCAGGCTGTGGCCACACCCAGCCCAGCCCTCAGGCCTTCTCCTCCTAGAAATGTCATTCCCATTAAAGGCGTGTGTTTCAGTATAAATATTCACTAAGTGTAGTTTTTAAAGCAAACTTTTATCCTCTACCTCTTTTCAACCAGCAAATTGCATTCTTACAGAGGCTAAGACAAAGAAACAACTTGCAATCATTTAAATTGCAAAATTAATAATCTTTTACTTTTCAATAAAAATATAAAATGGTTATGAAAATTATCTCACCTCTGTGCACCTACATGGTACTTTATTAAAAACGTAGGTATACTTTTTTTTTCTGTTTTCAGTCTAAATTTGAAGTTTTTGATGCCATCAAATATTTTGGGTTTAAATTCTATGAAAAGCCTTAGGCCAAAAGTAATTAGAGTAACCCTGAACTTATAAAAAAGTCTCCCATTTTCTTTTTACTAGAAATATTCATATGAAATAGTCTACAAAATATAATGGACACAATCAGATGACTTGTTGCTTACCAAAAAAAAATAAATCATGGAGAATTTGTACCTGAAAGATTTTTGCTTTAAAACCCTAATATATTTGGCTCAGTAACAATTCTCCAAGGAGCAACTTCTTAGCTATTTTGACAAACAGGCATGTGCATTTAATGGGAGGCCTCTTCAGCACTTAGAAATTTCAGAAGAGGGAACCTATGGCCGTTTGAGAAACACATCCAAGATATTTTCAATGTAAGCAATGTCTCCCAGGGTTTTCTCTGGCCCTTCATTTACTTACACGGGAGCTTGTCTTGGGATCTTGGAGGAGTTCATTTTTAAAAATGAATGTTAGCTGGGGAGCTTGACCCAAGGTAGGATGTTCTTCTAAGGAAGGCCTGGCCGCTCTGGCAGTGAGAAGCCCAGCCTCCATTGTACAAATCCACTTCCTGGTCCTTGCTTCCCATGCATGTGGCCCAGACCCCAGGTTCACTGTGCTGAAGTTGCCTGCATGGGTGTAAAGCTGAGATGCATGGCCCGTTAGCTTCTCTACCCATTTTCTGTAACATCCATCTTGTTTGGGGATGTGTTTTTATTTCTGTTCTCTGAGATTCCTTGCGGCCTCATTCTGTATTAGTATGTCATTGGGCCATTTGGACAACTTTCTGCCTAGCGATTTGCAAAACCCATTTGCACTTTGTTTTGACCTTGGTTTGTGAAGTGTTTGCTAAGCTTCTCTTCCTTCCCCTTTGAAATACAGCTAGACGTTACGTTCTGTGTCCGTGAAGTAGAAATTCGATTTGTGAGCAGGAAGGCTACATATATCAGCATGTCTTTGAAGGGAATATTTCCTGGGCTCGCTTCAGCAGCACATATACTAAAGTTGGAACGATACACAGAAGATTAGCATGGTCCCTGAGCAAGGATAACAAGCAAATTCGTGAAGCGTTCCACATTTTGGGAGTAGGGCACTGGCCCCATATACTGGAGGTGGCAGGTTCAAACCCAGCCCCCAGCCAAAAAAAAAGGAATATTTCCTGTTTGGCCACAAATACGAGTTGCTATGATGCAAGTGTGTATTTGACACTTGCTAAAGGAAACAGTAACTCTTACTGATGTTTTAGACAAGTACAAGCAATCGTGAAACCATCTCAAAATTCCGGATGCCGCCAACTTATGTTAAGGTCTCCTCGAGATAATTTATTTATATTTTAGGATATAAGTACTTCAAGTCCAAAAAGCTAGGCAGTGTTCCAGCAGGTTGCCACAATAGAACTGTCACCTCCGTTTCTAGTCCTTTGTCTTAGAGTTTGTCACTTGTGCTCTCATGGTACCAAAAAGAAGAATGTAAGTGAAGACAAACCGTGTTAATGTGTTATGTAGGTGAGGCTCCTCTGAGTCAGTCTTCTCCCCAGAACTAAACAAAAATGGCTCATATGAAGGGAAAAAAGTAATTATGAAGGCCAGAATTATAGCTAAGTTTACTAACAGCGTAGGGTGGCCGAATCCAAGGGCTTATTTAAAACAACACAATAGCTTTGGTTGTGATGCATACGCTATCATATTTCATATGTATGTTTATGTAAGTGTATATTTCACACAATATCTGGCTGGGCATGGTGACTTGGACCTGTAATCCCAGTGCTTTGGGAGGCCAAGGCAGGAGGATCGTGTGAGGCCAGGAGTTTGAGTCCAGCTTGGGCAACATAACAAGCCCCATCTCCTTCAAAATAATCAAAAAAATTTTAAATCGTTTTGGAGGCTGATAGATAATGATGATGATAAAAATACCTCCCAAATAGGATATCTCCTGTAAGGCATCATACATAGCTTTGTCTAAATAATGAACTAAGCAAACAACTTCTCAGGGTCCTTATCAGTTATTTTCTGTGAGGTTGAGTGGAAAGAGACATTATATAAAGACAGCCTGTGTAAATTAAAAAAGAGAAGAGGCCCCTTCCTGAAAACTTTTCTTTTTCTCTTAAAAATGCCAAAAATGCATCATGCCTTTGGTATTTCCAGGGCTAAGAATTTGGCACCTAGTCCAAGGCCTTTTAAACCTCTGTGATATGTGAAAGTCATTGTGTGCAGGATCTCAGAGACAGGTGCCTTCTTGAATCTCTATTTACCTGGTGTTTTAAAATGCTTTCTTTTAAATGATTATAGAGTTATATTTACTTGCAAAGACTTGAATATACTAGTTTTTTTTTTTTTCTTTTAACAACTAGAGAGGTCAATAGCTAAAGATAAGCAGCCAAATAAAAAACCACACCCCATCGGTGACAGTATTCAGCCTGAATTCACCCCTCAGGAATTCAGATAGCTACTCACTTCGTAGCCTCTGTGGTCTTGAGCCATATCCAAGGAATGACGAGCTTTTTCTGCCACTGGCAGCAGAGAATCTTGCTGATAGGAAGATTTTATTACTTGGACAAACTCCTAATTCTAGTAGCCTTCATGTCCTGTATATGCAGGTACTTTTGTGTGTGCATGATACTGGCTGAAAATTATCCAAACAAATGTAATGGAGTCTCATCCAATTGGGTGTTGGAACTAAGACCTGGGAGCTTTCCCCGAAGCATCTGATGTTCCCAAGGACAGCAGGGTTAGAGGTGAAAGAACAAAGGCAGGCAGCCGGCACTCCAGGGACCCAGGAAGGGTCTTCCAAAGACACCCTAAAGCAAGACAAGACCACTAAGACCCCTTAGCCTTTCTTTTGAGAAAAGACCACATGAATCATTCTGGTTTTTCAATTATGGAATACTCCTGTCAGTCATTTCTAAGGTCTGTACAATTAAAGAATTTTTCTTACGCTAAACAATTAGAGCTACCAAAGATCAACCCTGATGGGAAAGTTATAAAGGGGCACTATTGTGATCTTAGTGCGTATACAGCGCGTCCTCGATGCTGTCAGTAGGTTCTTAGAAACTGTGACTTTGAACTAAATGACATTGTATAAAAACCATTTTTTTTCTTGTCAACAATATTAAAAATGGTGTTATTTGGGGGACCTGCTGTAGTTCATTTTGCTTAAAGTTGAAGTTTCCAAGAACCTCTCAGCTTTAAGTGAAGACTTACTCCCTGACAACTGGCTTCCTTTGATTAAGAGATCAGAGAAAGGAGATGGTTAATCCTGCAAGGGTCCTTGTAAATTAGGTCAGCAAATAGCTATGGAATTAATTAGTTGCCCTACCTCAGTCATTCAGTTGCAGGCATTTATTAAGCACTTATTCCTGGCCAGCGACACACTAGTGATGGTCAATGAGGCTGAGTTCTAAACAGGTTGAAAACACTGTTCCCTTCTAGATGCAAACCACAACCTTCCCTCCTCTGCTTTATTTCACCCATGTTTTTTATGCTCATTTTTTAAGACACCAACTAGTTACTTTTCTTTAGGAGAGTGATGGTCAATGAGATAACAATTTAATAAATCAGCTTGCTAATAGATCAGTAGTTTGAGGTGAAGCTTCAGAATTTTTAGAAACTAACATCTGACTTCAATAAAAAAGTCAACATTGTAACATAGTTAGAGTCGGATGGTAAACTGACTCTTGAGGGGAAAAAAACAAAAGTTTCAGAACACCAGTGACCAAAAGCCTGGAATCTAAATTTGACTCAGTTTGACGAACCTAGATCCAATATTTGGAGTACCTTACTGCCCATGTAATGCAGGTCTGTACTCTGGTTACCCCAAAATATACATATTGAGAAATTAAAACTCTACTAAACATATTTTAAAAATCTAACTGTTGACATCTTTCATACTTCGCTAGCAAGATTTAGGACAATTTGACTTGAAGGAATTTGGTAGAGTTCTATTTTCTGATGATCTATGATTTATATAAAATTGTTGACATTAATAGGTAAATAAATGGGACTTTATCACAATTAAGAACTTTTGTGCTTCACAGGACATCATCAAAAAAGTTAAAAGACAGCCTATGAAATAGGGGAACATATTGGCAGATCATTTATTTGGTAAGGGAGTTGTATCCAGAATATCAAGAACTCTAACAACTTAATAGTAAAGGTAATCAGCATTACTAATTTGGTAAATTTTGGTAGCCCTACGTCTTATGGTGTGTTCTTGGGACAAGATGTTTGTCCAAGATATAGAGTAGGAAGACAATTTAGGCCAGTAATTTTCTAAATTTGCCCCAACATCCATTCATCCCCGCTGTCCTCCTGGTCGGAACAGAGCGCTGGTGGCTATGGTGACACTTAAGGCTTTGGTGGCCAAGCTGTCTCCTCCAGCTCATCTCTCTTCCCTCCTCCAAGAATACTGTGCTATCCAGCCACAGTGGCTGGGCCTGTTTCCGTGCACCAGACCCTTCCGCACCCTCCTTTCTCATGATGTCCCAGGCCTCTGGAGCGTGGGCCTTTCCACTGTCTACCTCCCCACCTGGTGAGCTTGAGTTTTGATGCCCAGCTCAGTATAACAACATTTTCTCTCTGTGTAGCTTTCCTGAAGAACTGATGACACCGTCATCTGAGTCTCTTAACAGTTTTATTATAATACCTCTGAAAAGCAAGTACTTGGTATTGCATATATTAATCTGAAGTCTGTCTCCTTAGATAAACTCAGAGCCCCCTGAGGGCAGGGACTATACCCCATTCATCTCCCTGTTCCTCGGTGGCAGTCTCCCTATTGGACTGAGCTGGGCATCAGTCCTGAAGCTCACAAGGTGGGGAGGCAGACATGGAAAGGCCCACACCCAGAGGCCTGGGACATCAGGAGGAAGGAGGGAACCAGCCCACCTGGTTCCCACAATCCCTCCATGCTCAACCATAGCAGGTGGTCACCAAATGTCACTGAACTATTAGCCTGGGTGGAGCCTCATCGTTGAGGAGAAGAGTGGGGAGAGGCATAACTGGTCCCAAAATACGAGGCAGAAAGGGGTCTGACTGTCGCATGTATTTCAAAGTGAGGAAACTGGAAACATGTGCTGCGGTGAAGGCCTTGGTGTTCCTAAGGGGAAGGCCTGGGTGACCACACGGGTCCCCAGACTGAGCCTTTGGATCAGAGACATATGTTCTGATTGCCAGCCTCTGCCCTCATGCCTGGGAGTGACCGTCTTTGGGTTTGCATCGCGCACCCCTCCACCTGCTTGGGATTTAACCATCTGACAGCTGATCCTGAATCACACGCCTTCCATCCCTCCTGGTGTCCCCGCCATGGGGTCAGTTTGCTGCTAGCTCCCGCCTTCACCGCATGCTGTGGGGCTGACACACCTCCCGCCAGCCGCTTACAACCCAGCTCCACTTGAACTCACTTCTCTCTTCTGCAAAACTAACCTGATGTCACCTTCGCAAGCCAAGTGGATGAATTGAATTTGTTTCTTCTGTCTCTCCTCTCCGATGAGCCTCCTTTTGGTCGTTGTTTTGAATTTTGATTATGCTTGCTTGGTTTCCTTTGTTTCTCTCCCTTCTCTCATTTTGTTTTCTCCATTCTTCTCATTGGAGGCAATGAGCCGTCCAGCGGCCGGAACTCCCCTCTCCCTTACCGGCCAGACAGCCGCCCTCTAACTCCAACTTACGCTCAGGCCCCTAAACATTTCCATGTTCCAGGTAGGAGCTGACACGGTCTGTGTCTCGCTGTCCTGTCACAGTGTAGAATGTAGCCTTGTAATTCGTCTGTCTCATCTTTCATGCTCTGAGTTGGGATGCACGTGGTCCACAAACCCTAAATTGCAGGATCTGACCTTGAGGGCCTTTCCAAAGTCTTGTTTGTGAGATGTCAGGAGAACACTGAAGGTTTATGTTTTCTCAAAAATTTTTGAAGAGGGTGGGAGACAGAAGGTACAGGAGAGGGCTTTGATTGTTTTGCTTTTTTTTAAATTAAAATTTTAATTTTACCTCTCTGCTAGTGCCTTCTAAGATGTCCCTCTGATGGTTTGGTGTCATTGACTAATTAGCATAATGACAATCTACTTATCTTCCCATCCTCAAGACTGAGCTACAGTGTCACCTAAGAATATTGTTAAATTTCCCTTTTGTGTCCAATATGGAGACTCTTTTCATTGCCTTTTTTTTTTTTCCAGAGAGGTATAAAATTGGGTGGCCTTTCTGTAGTAGACTGACGAGTTACTCCATAGCCCATGAAGATATCTTGCAATTTAGGCCTGGTGCCACAAGCTTTGCTCAGAAGTCGACAAGCATTTGCTGTCACAGAACAAATAGTAATTTGCCATCAGAAACTAGAATAATCAGAGCCCATCAATATCTTCATGTTTAGCATCGATTGAGTTTGTAGAAGCAGTATTAGCCATCAGAGATCAAGCTATGACTTTTCCATCAAGAGTTCCTTGTTTTCCTTCTTTTAGCTGCTGAAAGTAGTTTGATAAATGACCTATTATGTTAACACAGGTATATATATTTGGAACCCATAGTCATTTTATCTTTTTCTTTCTACATTTACCTAATAAAACAGGAAAGTTCACTAAGATTTGTACCACTCACTGAGCTGGGACTGCCCTTTTTTACAAGTTTCATTGAATTTTGGTAATCAGTGTTCTATTTTTGAAATTTTTCCCATGAAGAATACCATACAAGGTATAGGCCCAAGATTCTGGGGAAGCAGAAGCCTTTTGAAATTTCCTTAGTATTTGCAGTTAAAGTGAAATGGGGGCATAATCAAATGGGGTCCCGTGTAAATATATGTGTAGTATTTAGCCTCCTTTCTTTTTCTTTCTTTCTTGTGTTTTTTTTTTTCAATTCAGCTTATGCAAATCAGGATTTTGTTGAACATCCGGTCAACATAGCCCGCTAACCTTGCATTTAAGAAGTACTTATATGTTTAAAAAAGTTACTCTTAACTTTTCAACATTGCTTTCCACTGTTCCACTCATCAGTTGAAAAGTAAATTGAGCCACTGGTATTACTGGGGGCTCAATTTCTAGACAGTAGCAATTTGGGGATTTTCCCCAAACTGGTTATGTCTTCTTCGCCATCAGAGTAGCCCACTGCTTGCATTTCTTCCTGTTTTAATCCCACCTTTCAGTGAAGTGTGTATTTGAAATAAATGGCTCATGAATTAATTACATCTCTATATAGCCTAAGATGTATTACAAAGGCTTCCATATCACTTGTCTGTAGTAAGCCGCTCATTTCTGTAGTAGTCTTTGCTTCCAATACGCTCAGTCTTTGTAATACAGAAGTTAACTTTGCTAATTTTTGTTCAAGAGTCTTCAGTGTGGTTTGCCCCCGGGTTGATCTGTTTATCCCATCAGCGAACTGGTTCCCATAATCACACACCTTTGCTTTTCATTTCCACAGATCAAGGGATCAACATTTACCGAAAACCACCCATCTACAAACAGCATGGTAAAACCTGCTTTCCTCCGCCTAGCTTTTAAATAGCAGAGTCAGCTGAACTTCTCTGTGCTGTCCTGAAAGGCTCACCTCCTGCTGCTTTTGAGAATCAGACTGGTTGCCCCGCTTATTATGCTTTTCTGGTTTGCTGAGATGCAAAGATTGTAGAATTGATTTTCTTGGGTGGAGAACACTTCGCTTGATTAGGAAGCTGCTAGCCCATTCCTGGTCCCATCAAACCATGTATCATTTCATTCCTAGGGAAGGGAAGTATTGGTCACATAACAACTCACAGACATCCCAATAAGATTTGTTTTTTTGTCATCAAATAATTTAACCAATCTCTAAAATGATTTTGATGAGCTTATAATTAATTAGTTTGACTAATCAAAACTAATTAAAACCAACCACAGAGAAAAATTAATTTAACTGAGCCTACATCACCTTGGCTGTTCAGGTCCTCAGTCCCTTACACGGTGTGGAGACATCTGTGTGGTGAAGTGGACGGGGCACAGGTGGCATGGAGATGAGTGGATGTCATCTCTCTGAGTCTCAGTTTTCCCATCTGTAAAAACCAGTTAGTTAGATTACCAGTTGGTCTCAGAAATTCCCACAAACTAACAGTCATGATAATGGATTTATAATTATTTTCCTTTTCTGGGAATACAAATTCTTTTAACACAGGAAATCACATTACTTTATGTAAATCACATTTTCCTCCACCATTATTAAGTCCCAATGTATTTGTCTCCCACAAATCTTTGTGAATAGAAAGCCAAAACTGGTCTTCAGGTGATTTCAGAAAACAATACACAAGTTATGCCAGGAAATTTGAAGGCTGCCTTCAGAATCCAGTAGACAGTAAAGATTCCTTAAGAATTAGAATGCCATTGAAAACAAAGTTGAAAATGCCCAAGGAAAAAATGTTTAGGCCAAAATCCTACGGAGATTAAAAAGTAGGTCTCATAATGGTTCTAAAGCTATGATTTTTTTTCTTCTCTTTTTTTTAACGGTTTTACACGATGTGCTTGCTTTTTAAGTTTGTTAACATTGTTTTGTTTTTGCTTTTTATGGTTTAATGTCTTCCCATACTCATTAACATGTGAATGTTTAACTACTGACTTCACCAATTCTAATGCGTAAGTACTGTTTGTTGGAGGTCGTGCTTTTTTTGTTGTTAATTGAAGAACAGGATTCCCAGACTGCATCAGTTTAGAGACTTTTAGAGATACTAAAAATCTTTAGGCCCCTCCTTTCTGAACACAGATAATTAGTAAGGATTTAAGGAGACGGAATAAGGTTAGATTATTACTTATTTGGAAGGGATTCATTGGCTGCTTTTTGTGATACTTACTTTGCATTCTTTACTTCAGTCTGTTGTAATTGAGAACAACCCAGCCAGAGCAGCACTTTCCAAAAGATACCCTGCAAATAGCTATCTCATACCAGAGAAAGAGATGTTACACCCCAAACTAGTGTCTGTGCCCTCATGCATCTGGGAAAGGCTAGGCAGATTTAACTAAAATCCCTTTTCTTTTTTTTAATGGTGGCTCAGAACTTCTCAGTCTCCCATATGCTATCATTTTGTCCACCTTTAAGAAGGGGATTTAATATGTAGTTCTTTCCAAGCTGAAATGTTTTTCTCCTGAGGTTAGGGATTCAGCGAAACACTGTTCCATGTCTGGCCAAGACTGTCCCCCTTATTATGGCCCCTTATTGGGCCAACTTCATTAAGTCCTTTGAGCAAATTGAGATAAGAGGTTACTAGGAGAATGGAAGAATTGGAGCTTAAGATTCAAACATTTATTTCCAGATTTTAAAATACATGAACCCAGGGGAAAAAATTGTTTTTAACTTAAAGCATTATAAATACATTTTGAAATGTCTGGTAACATCCCAGGCTAGTTTGCAAAATTAGCCAGAATCAGGGACTGACCCTTCAGACTGGTTTGTTGCTGTTAGTTTGGCTTTTGTTTTAAAATCGGATGGCTCACCTGAGTACACAGACCCTTGAATAAAACAATGAGTGGGTATGGCAAACATAAGTCAAAATGCTAAATTCCTGCAAGCAGAAAGTGGATTTTCCCATTTCCATTTCTCCTAGTACTCCAGGTCTCATATATAGTATGAAAGGATTAAAACGAACTGGCCCAATATATTTGTGGCTCCTTGCCCAAAGATGCAAAGCCAGCCAACACTCTAACAATTAACAGCTATGGTCAAGTACAGCATTATGCTTTTAACTTAGCTCTTAAATTTCAAATAACCACAGTAGGAGACCATTGTCCAATGAAACTTTCTGTGATGATGGAAATATTCTCCATCTGTACCGTCCAGTACAGTAGCCACTAATTACATATGACTTCCAAACACTTGAAATACAGCTATTAGAACCAGGCATGATGGCACACACCTCTAATCCCAGGTACTCAGGAGACTGAGGTGGGACGATCATTTGAGCCCAGGAGTTCAAATCTAGCCTGAGCAAAATAATAAGACCTCATCTTTTTTTTTTCTTTTATTTTAAGACAGTGTCACTTTGTCACCCTGGGTAGAGTGCTGTGGTGTCATAGCTCACAGTAATCTCCAACTCTGGGGTTCAAGTGATCTTGTCTCAGTTTTTCTATTTTTAGTAGAGATGGACGTCTCACTTTTGCCCAGGCTAGTCTTGAACTTCTGAGCTCAAGCAATCCACCTGCCTCAGCCTCCCAGAGTGCTAGGATTACAGGCGTGAGCCACTGCACCCAGCCAAAACCTCATCCTTTAAAAAAAAAAAAAAGAAAGAAAAAAATACAGCTAGTGCAAAAGAGGAACTGAATTTTAATTTTATTACATTTTTTTGTTTTGTTAATTTTATTTATTTAAATTTAAATAGTTACATTAGCTAGTATTAGATAGCTCTACTCCAAAATAAGGTTTTTCAGATGTAGAACAGATGTTGAATGTAGCTTTGCTTCTGACATAGATGAAAACTAGTTGTCATAGACATCTCTGAATGAGTGGGGAAAGTTGATAATGATGATAGGTAGAACTTTCTGGAATTGAAACTTTTGCCAGAGAACAAGAAAACCATATAGGTGGGGTTGTACCACCACTGCCTCACAGACTGATAGCTAAACAACTCCTGATCCCACCTAGATGCAGCTGCCTTGGCAGCCCAGAGCAAGTCTTCAGAAGATATCATCAAGTTTTCCAAGTTCCCAGCAGCCCAGGCTCCAGACCCCAGTGAGACACCCAAGATTGAGACGGACCACTGGCCTGGTCCCCCCTCACTTGCTGGCGTAGGTACGCAACTATCACAGCTAAGTCAAATGGACAGACCGCTGAGAAGCTCAGAAGGTGCAAGGACATGTGTCCTGTCATAAAGATTTTTAAGAAAACCATACCCAGGACGTAGAATAGTGGAAAGAACTAATGTGGTATTAATTTGTGTGCAAAATGCTTAAAAATTACAAAAACACATCCACCAGAGCCTTGCTCTAACCAAACCCACTGAGAGCCAGAACTGGTCTAAAACTAATGACTTGCATGAACACTCTGCGTTATTACTGCAAAATTGGCAAGTCTTTTGAGCATTGCTGCGTCAAAGCCTCATGGCAAGAACATTGTTCCATATAATTAGAGTCGAGTGGGTGAGTTTACAGAGTGTGCGCAGAAGTGTGACTTCTTTCAGTTAAATTTGTTTTAGACCATTTCTGGGTTGTAGTTACAATTCTCTTAATACTGAAGTACTCTCACTTTTCTTGTGGAATCACAATCTCCATCACTAAAAAGGCTATAACAGAGTAGTGGATCTTCTGAGATACTACTCATGTGAATTTATGTGATTTTACATCTCTCATTTCCATGAATTCTGTGCTAAAATGCCACATTTGAGCTGTTTCATTCTTTGCTTTATGCTTTCAAATTATGTCTGTGTCTTTACTGTTTTGTCAGTAGCGAAATCACTTGGCCTAAAAAGAAATATTAGCAAACCCAGAAGCTAATACTGAAAATGTATCAAGTCAACTTTACAAAGATATGATGATCTTATCATATTTCTGTTGACACCCTAAAAGGCCTTCAATTTTCTAAAATTTCCTAATCTTCTTCATTGTGCTATTTCTCATCAAGTTATTTTCAGAATAACTTCTCCCAGCAATATAAGTAGATTTTGAAGCAATCAGTATTTATAGAAGTAGTAGAAGAAAAATCTGCCTCCTCAGTTCATTATTCACAAGTATTCCGCACATTATGCTGATGAGATTTATCTAGTTCCTGCAAACTAGTCCGTTAGTTTTTATATAAACTAAAAAGAAGAAACCCACATTGACGTTTATAATTTTAACTAAGAATCAGTCATTGGCTTTTCTCAGCCAATCCGTGCCCTTCAGGAAGTTTCTGAGGCCTTTGATGTTCCTGGTTCGGTTATGCTGCTTAATGGGAACTTCAAAGCAGCTCTGGGGAAAGGGAGAATTAAATTTTTGGTTGTGGAAATTATTATCACTATATAGTTTACAGCTCCCCTGGGTTCCAAAATGAGGAAAATTTCTGGTCCACTAGTCAGAATGATGAAAATTAAGATTGTTAGTTAAAGTTTGTTTTGATTAGATTAGTAAGCTTTCCTGTTTCCTCTCACAGCCAGATTAATCCAAGCAATTTAGGAAAAACAATGATTATCTTAATCTTCCATCCATTCCAGCAAATTCCTCCTTTCTATTCCTTGTAGAATTCCTCTATGTCCCTTTTTCAGGAAGCTTAAATATTGGACATGATTTACCATATTGTTCCAAAATAATTAATAATAATTTTCTATATTCCAAAATAATTCATAATTAATAATTTTAGCTGTATTAACACTTTTTATTTACCTACTTGTATAAAACTCTTTTGTGACCATTGTTCAAAGGATGAGAGACAGGAAACATTAGAGACTCATGTCTTGAATGAAATATAAAAAATATGCTTTTAAATGAATTTACTAATGGTAGAACTTAGTAATATAGCCTTATGAAAAGTCTAAATATTCAAAGAAAGAGGAAACTAAAAGGTTCTTAAAAGGTAAGATACCTTTTATGTGGATAGATTTGGATTCCTCTCTATTTGAAAATGGACCTCAGAAACATCAAAACGACAGCCAGAGATTCTCTTCCCACTTACTAGAATGAGCTCTGATCAGGGGTTAATGGGATGGCTTAGACTCAGTTACAATGGCAACCCCAATTCATTTGAGTAGTCTATTTGTTGGGAGGCCAAAATTCACACCTCACCTGCCTTGCTCATTGAACTGGCTGGTCACAAATGGGCCTGTGTTCTCGAGAAACCAACCAGTAGGCTGAATTGGTGGAGGGCATTTTTTCCCCTTTGTGATGTTCACTTAAAAATGTTAAAGACCGCTGCTGACCTTGCCAGCCTAACCAATTGAACACAGATGGACTAGTCCATTAAGATTTCCTTTCTGAGGGACTGATGTGAGAAGTTGTCTTTGCTGTGGAATTAGGAACTGACATGAGACGCAAATCTAGTGGCAGAGAGGAGGACGATGAGGAACTTCTGAGACGCCGACAGCTTCAAGAAGAGCAATTGATGAAGGTTTGTTTTCAAACTACCTTGCTCTGTCTTCAATCCCAGTTCCACAGGATCTATGTTTTTTGAGTAACTGCTGTATAAAGGCCACCACGACAACCGAGAGGTGGTCCCAACCCCCAAGGGCTTTCCATCTGGTAGGCATGACCGGACAGGCATCTAGGAACTGGCCTGAGGCAGGCATATGCTGGGCTCTAGAAGACGTGACACTGAGGCTGGGGGTCAGAGGGACATAGGACGTTTGGGCTTTTGTGAGAAGGAGAGCGAGACTGGGGGGCATGCATGCACTGGCGTGTGTTGAAAGGATGCTGAAGGGCCGAGTAGAGCAAGGAGGTGCATACCCAGGAAGGGAACACCTTCCTTCCCTCCTGCAGGCTCTGCTGAAGTTCTCTTGGGATTGAACATTTCTCCGGGTCTTTTTCTAGGATGCGTAAGACCTTGTATTTGTATCTGGACCAGGAGAAAAGGGGTGAAACAGACTGCAGCCAAGAGGCCCTCTTCTTACTTTCCTGCGTTAGAGACCCATCCCTTGAAAGAAATATAAGAAGTATGCTTTTAAATGAATTTACTAATGGTAGAACTCACTCTGTAAGAGCCTGCAGCATCCCAGAAGGACAGTCAATTATAAACTCTCCCACCAAGAAGGGGCTGATGAATCTCTTGAAAGGATGTCTTCTAAAGATATGGGAGATGCACGTGATGTTAGTTATACAGTAGGAAACAGTACCAAGTTGCATTTACGGTTGGGTCCGAGTTTTCCATGTGTATAGAAAGACACTAGATGGAAATAAATCAAAATGTAAATGATGGTATCCCTGAGTGGTGGATTATGGGTCACTCTTCTTCTGGATTTTCCAAAATATGTTCAGCGACCATGTGTTATGACTCTTCCTTGTTTTTAAACAAATCAGCGTAATTTCTTTTTAAAGGCTACCACCCCTAATCTCCCCTTCTTGCAGTAGAAACACACACACACCCCCTCCCAAGATCACCTGCTGGCACTTTGCGGGCAGGCAAGGGAAGGAAGCATTCTGACCCAGAGCCCAGCTTAGGGAAGTGAAGCTTCAACATTGAAAAGGCCAAGAGGGATTTAAGGTCCAAAACCGGGCCAACGTCTTGAGGAACCACCAGACTCTGGGACCACCATGCATCCAGGCCCTCCAGAGTCAGGAACTTCTTGTAGAATCTTCTAGAAAGAAACTGCAGTTCCAAAAAGTAGTTTCAGCCTTTGCTTTCATTTTTCTTCTTTCTTGTGACTAGCTTAACTCTGGCCTGGGGCAGTTGATACTGAAAGAAGAGATGGAGAGCCGGGAAAGGTCATCACTGTCAGCCAGTCGCTATGATTCTCCCATCCACTCAGGTGAGCAGCGACTGGCCACTTGTATTCCCCACGCTGACAGCCAGCTGCCCGCCTGTGAGGAGCCTGCCGGGCTGTTACAGGAGAGGCAGGACCGTGGTGATGGAACCTCCAGAGTGTTCTCCAGGAAAGGGAGTGTAGGCAACCCACTTCCCCACTTCAGGTCAACTTAGTTTATAGGCTTGTCATGGTCCTTCTGGAAGTGGGAGAGCCTTTCGAGGGTCTCGAGAACCATGAGGGGGGCAGTCCCATGCAAGTTTATAACTGGCTATCCGTCTGCCTTCTAGAACACTTGCCTCAAAGGAAATCCCATAGAGTACATGAAGAAGACATTAGTAAACTTGTGATTTTACATTCATATATTCAGTACCTGAGGTGAGGACTGGCAGTATTGTTCTGACATTTTAGGAGGAAAGATTACTCATATGCTGGGCTGAAATTGTCAGTATGTTCCCCCTGCTTCTATTTGCCATAATCAGTTCTCTCTTAACCCACAAGACTACTTCTCCTGTGTTTTAAACCAGAACATAATTTTCTCTTCCACGGGTTCCTTTTAAAGAATATAGTTTGTGTCTACTACATATAAGCACTTTTGCTAAACATTAGTTCATTTAATCTTCACAACAGCCCAGTGAAGTAGATGGATTTTTAGTTCTTGGCAGCACCAGCATTTTCTTCTCCATTTTATAGATGGGGAGACTAGTAAAGGAAGTTTAAGTAACATAACCAATGCCACACATTGCTAATAACTAGCAAAACTAGGACTTAGGAATCCAAGTGTTAGAACTCCAGAGCCCACACTCTTAACCAGAATCCTTGCCACCTGTCATGGGTGCTTCACAAGCATTGATCTTGCATTTGGTGGGTTACTAATCTTAAAAGTTCCTTCTAATTATGAGATTATGTCCCATTATATAAGAATAGCTGTGCACGGTGGCATATGCCCGTACTCCCAGCTACTCAGAAGGCTGGGATCACTTAGCTAGGAGTTTAAGCCTAGACTGGGCAACATAAAAAAAGACCTTGCTCCCCGCAAAAAAAGAAAGAGAGAGAGAAAAAAAAAGAGAAAGGAAGGAAGGAGGGAGGGAGAGAGAAAGAGAGAGAAGGAAGGAAGGAAGGAGGGAGCGAGAGAGGAAAGGGAAGGGAGGGAGGAAGGAAGGAAGAAATCTCACTATATCACAGAGATCAAGAAAGGAAAATTTCAAAAAGATCGTAAAAACAAAGATACACTAGTGTTAAGTTGCAGAACCAGAATTCAAACCCAGGTTTGCTCCTGGGTTTAAATATCTTAATGTAAACGACCAGCCATGGTTTCCATGACCCTGACAGACAGGGGACCCAAAACCAAGCCTCTCAGGAGTTCCACTGGGGCTAATCAGCACATCTTATATGGTTGGCTTCCAGGTCACTTACAGCTACAGTATCAACTGGGTCATGGGCTAACATACCCAAATGTCCCTGGATTCCAGTCTTTGCTCAGCTGTTTACAAGCTGGGGGACCTTTGGCAGGTTACTTCTCTTAGCTCCTATTTCTTCTTCTGTAAGTGGAAATAACAGTAGCATTCTTGAGGACTCAGAGAGATGATGTAGGCCGTCCCCTTAGCTACATGGCAGAGTTGTAGGAAGCGCAGCTAGCTTCCGTCCCGCCGAACTGTCTGTACTTCTGTCCCCACCCCCAGAAATATCACTACCCACCCATTCCCTGCATCCCCCAGATGTCCTGGCATTGTATGAACATGTGACTTGAATTCATTTTTTCCTAAATCATCTATTCTACAAGATAGAGGATACACTTCCAGTTTCACAAAGGAACTGAACTTCTGGTTTCCTAATAATTACTTTCTTACCTGTTTCTCCTTCAGTGTCACATATCCCGTCATCTAAAACCGCATCTCTCCCTGGCTATGGAAAAAATGGGCTGCACCGGGTAAGAGTCGCTTCAGTCACATTTCTGTGTTTATTCCCTGCTCAGTCCTGGTGGAAGTATAGGTCAGCCATCCCTAATTCAAAACTCTAAAACCCAAATTGCTCCAGAATCTGAAGCTTTCTGAGAGCTAACATGATGCCACAAGTGGAAAAGTTCACGCCTGGCCTCCTGTGACAGGTCACAGTCAAAAGACAAGCACACAACACACAGTTTATCAGCCTCCCAAAGGGAAAAGGCACCCTGGAGTTGTGCACGCCCAGATTTCCCCACACGTGCACTCCACAAGGATAGTAAATTAAAAGCTTTGTTCCACATACAAAATTACTTAAAATATTGTATAAAATTACTTTTAGGCTACATGTATAAGATGTCTGTGACATAAAAGTGAATTTATATGTTTAGACTTCGGTTCCATCCCCCCCCCCGCCCCAATATTTCATTATATATACTCTAGTGTTTCCAAATGTAAAAATAAAAAATCCAAAATCTAAAACACTTCTGATCCCCAGCATTTTGGAGAAGGAGAGTACTCAACCTGTACTGAGGTGTTATCTGACTACGTCTAACTCCTGACATCAGTGTTGGAATATGACAAAAATTATAACCTCTGATTTCCTGTTAAAGCACTTTGAGTTTGAAATCTATTGGGAGAAGGAGAAATTGCCCTTAGATAAAAGAATGGCCTGTGTAAACGTATGGGAAGACTGGATTAAGTAATTGTGTAGCAAATCGTTTTACAAGGAAGCAAGAAGTAATGACTTGAGCCTTTATCTCCACTGTAAAAAGACAGAGGAAAGTTTGCTGCAACCGTCTCTCCCACGAAACAAATGATATCATATAGCTAAATAAAGAACTATATTTTTATTTATCAGCAAGATATATTTGCTTAACAAGGGCCTGCTGGGCAGTGGCATTTGGTGTTCTACAAAAGGCAAAGAGATTTCATAGCAGTAGAAGAGTAAGTAGGAAAGAGAAATAATGAGTGTGCAGGAATTTAGCTGGAGAAGAATTCTCAGGTTTTGGAAGTCCTTATTCCTGTCCATCTAACTTCAAAATGATCACTGTGGACATTTTTCTAATAATGTGTTCTTCTCCTTTCAGCCTGTTTCTACAGACTTTGCTCAGTATAACAGCTATGGTGATGTCAGCGGGGGAGTGCGAGGTAAGCCGTCCCCCACCTCCTGGCCAGGCCAGCTGACTGGCTGAGGTTCATGAGAAGTCCCTCATGTGTACCCGCAGTGTCTTGGCTGTGTTGGTGCCATATTACACCCCATACATATTACATGAAATTGGAGTGCATGTATTGTCTGTGAGCTAGCAGAGAAATTAACTAAAATAATTTCAAAGGATCTCTAGTGAAATAAAACTGTAAGAGGGGCAGCGCCTGTGGCTCAAAGGAGTAGGGCGCCGGCCCCATATGCCGGAGGTGGAGGGTTCAAACCCAGCCCTGGCCACAAACTGCAAAAAAAAAAAAAAGAAGAGAGTTTGTAAACATTCGCTGCTCTCAGTATGTGTTGAGTACTCCCTTACAAACCTGGAGGTATAGCAATAAGAGAGATACGCCCTGCCCTCAAAATGTGCGTGGTAGAGGCTGTCCTCATCCCAGCACATTAGGAGGCCAAGGTGGGAGGATCGCTTCAGGCCAGGAATTCCAGCAACAAAGCCTGGGCAACAAAGTGAGACCTAATCTCTACCTAAAAATTTAAATATTATTTTAAAAAATTAGCTGGACATAGTGACTCATGCCTGTAATCCTAGCTGCTTGGGAGGCTGAGGCAGGAGGATTGCTTGCATCCAAGAGAAGTTGCAGTGAATCTCAATCATGTCACTATACTCCAGCCTGGGTGACAGAGTGAGACTCAGTTGCTTAAAAAAAATAAAAAAGTGTGACAGGCTGGGCACCCCTAACTCAGTGGTTAGGATGCCAGCTACATGCTCTGGGGCTGGTAGGTTAGAACCAGGCCTTGGCCTACTAAATAAAAACAAACAGAAACAAACAAACAAAAAATCTAGCTGGGCATTGTGTTGGGTACCGGTAGTCCCAGCTACTAGGGAGACGGAGGCAAGAGAATCACTTAAGCCCAAGAGTTTGAGGTTGCTGTGAGCTGTGATGCTATGGCACTCTATGGGGGGGGTCACAAAATGGTACTCTGTCTCAAAAGGAAAGAAAAGAAAAAAGTGTGACAGAGAGAAGTTCTGTGTCTGTGTGATGAATGCTGTGATGCAAGCTGCAGAGAGAGGAAAGCGGCACCTTCGGGTTGCTGGGGACGCTTCCCGGAGGAAAGGCTGTTTGGACTGATAACTAAAACTGCAGCAGGCACCTCCTGGCTTCAGGAGGCTGACGGGACAGGATGTGCAGGGCTTGGGACCCGCAAGAGAACATGGTTCACTTGGGGAGAGTTTAGGGAATTCCAAATAGAATACAGTCTCTCTTAATGGCTCGGGTTTTTCCGCGGTCCTCCCCTGACGCTGTGTTCTTTTCCTTTCCTTTGCAGACTACCAGGTATGGAACTTTGCCTGGAGTCGGTCATTCGGGTGAAACAGTTTTCCAGTGGGGGTTGCTTGCTCCGGGGCAACAGTTTCTGCTGAGAAGATGCTTATTGTGATTGGTCTCTCATTACTCCATAGCTAGGAAGAGCAGGCTAGCCTGGTGCCTGGGTCAAGCTGTCCCCAAGGCCTTGGGGACATGAGCCAGGCCAGGTGAAGGGAGACTCCCTTGATCTACCCTTGGAGAGTCCTTTCTCGGGTAGAGAAGGGCCGGCATCAGGGCTCTGCTTAGATACAGTTTGTTCTGTTTGGTTCGTGATAACCTGTCGGTACGCTAGTCTTCCCATTTCTCGCCCATTCCCGGATGAAAGGAAGCTCATGTCTTGGCCAGTTGAGAGAGCAGTTTGCTCTCATCGCGTTTCTTTGTCTCAGTAGGACCTACATCTGGTAAAACTGTGATGGAGAAAAGGGGGAAAGTTCAAATAAAATTAAGATAAAAATAAGAAATAACAATAATAGACTTGGCCATTTTAAATGTATTATAAACTATAATATACAGAACCTAAATTCAGGAGCTAATCCATAACTATTAAGCCCACATCCCCCCCCCCCCGGATTACAAAAACAGCAGTATTCCTGCTCTTACTCAGTAAACATCTCATTTTGAAAAGTACGTGGTAATTACTACAACATGTCTATAAAACAGTGATGAGGCTTTGGGATCCCACAGGGATGTTTGGGAGTCCCCAAAGTGCTCCTCTGTCCCCCACGGTATTTTTGTGTCCCCCTTCAATGAGCATTTCTGTTGCAGACACTTCCAGACGGCCACATGCCTGCAATGAGAATGGACCGAGGCGTGTCCATGCCGAACATGCTGGAACCAAAGGCAAGTACAGCTCTTCTCCTTTTTTCTCTTATGTGGGGTTGGATGGCCCTGGAAAGATTTTGTTTTCTGTCTTTTTACAAGTCTCAGAATGTTGAGACCAAATTTGCTGTAGGCTGGTGGATTGAAGCCAGCCATGCCTCCATGCACTTTCCATTCTGTAGTTTTTGCCACATTGGGTCAGCAGCTGGAGCCCTTTAATGGGTACGTGCTCTGTTCACACTGAGGTACTAGAATCTCTTTCCCTGGGTTTTACCTTGGCCCCTGCCATGTACATTCCAGGGCACATCCAGTGCCAAGTGGAGCGGCTGTAGACTGCTCCAGACAGGGTGACCAACATGTCCCAGTTTTCCGGAATTTTACTCACTTCAGCACTGAAAGTCTTGCTTCCCAGGAACCTCTTCTGTCCCAGGAAAAATGGGTGAGCTGGCCACTCGAGCTCTAAAACACCTGTACCTCTGGAGGTGTTCAAGGGCTTGTGCTCCGTGGTGAGCATTACCAGGACTGGCCTCAGTATGTCGGTTGCTGGAACATTGCTTCTAGGTCAACATGGCTCCATGGAATCATGAGCCAGCCATGGACCAAGATTGTTGAACTTTGAACAAATGCATCAGGGTTCCTGCATCAGCATCATGTAAAAGACAGCATGTTTACTTGTGTTTCAGTTCTCTTCTGCTTTTTATCCATATCACCAATACTTGTACATTAGTATTCTTACCCTTTTCAAAGCCTGCCCAAGGCTCCATGTTCCAGGAAAAAACAGTGGAGAGTTGGGAGTCTTTAAGAATCTGTCCCCTGGACACAGGAGCCAGGAGCTTCTTATAGGAGGAACACTCACCACTTGGATGTAGCCATAATAATTTTGAGGAAGCCATGTTTTGAGATTGCTAGATTCTATGTGGATTCTGCTAGTTAATAAGATGGAAGAGGTGTTTTCCTTCCTTCTCAGATATTTCCATACGAAATGCTCATGGTGACCAACAGAGGGCGCAACAAAATCCTAAGAGACGTGGACAGAACCAGGCTGGAGGTAAAAAGAAACACAGAAAACACCGCATTCCCCCACGACTTCCCCTAAGAAATGTTTCATTTATTTAGTAAAAACATGAAAATTAAAAATCATTCTCCTATCATGAGTAGAACTAAGAGAAATTTGGAAGAAGATTCAGATTTATACTTTGATCAGCATTTAAATGCCTGGTAATATTCAGAAGGCAAAGTCTGACCTTAATCATTTTCACTGCCATAGTCATGGCTGGTGATGTAGAGTAGGGGTCTCTGTCCCTCTCCAGATGGAGTCTCTGTCCCTCTCCAGATGGCCCCAGGTCGTTTTCTTCCCCTCAGCCTCGGTTGAGTTCACTGGGCCTGGGGAGGCTCTCAAGAAAGAGGCTTACACTGGACAGATTTTTTCATGGCTGTTTCCGCATCCCTTATTGAAAGGTTACCTTGGCGCACAGACCCAAGATGTCCTTGGACATGGGAGACTAATCTTTGTAGTTTTCCATCTGAATGATTTTAATTAAGGAAAACTGTGGCTGCCAGTCTCAGAATCTTTCCTTTTTCCTGCCTCTTCCTGACAAAAGGCAGGACCTTCGCATATAAGGTCACGCTGGCACAGAAAGTAAAGGCTCTCAGGTCACAGGGGAACTGTCCCAGGAGCAACGGCAGATGGGAAATCTCCCTGGTGGATGAAGCGTCCACCCGACCTCCTGCTGCCGAGCCAGGAGGAAGCCCTGGGACTCCCCAAGGACCACTCTGGGAGTCTTTCTCCTTCCCTTCCCATTTTTATGGTCTGTGTTCCCTGCATCTCCTCAACCTCCCACAGACCTGAAGTGGAGTCATCTCCAACATCGTAAATCACTGCCCTGTGCCCTGTCGCTAGTCAGGGTGGTGATAATAACCATTAACCCTGGGCCAGCTCTTCTATCTGATGGGAAGGGCTCCTCTCCTGGCCTCATCAGATAAGGAGCGTGGTTCTAAGACTTCCTGGTGGCAAGCTTGGAGGTTTCCTCACCATCCTGCCTCACTCTTCAAAGTGACTCTTTATAAACTGGACAGCAACTCTCAGTGCCACCCATGTGACCATCAGACTGACCCTGCTCCTTCCTCTCTCCCTTAGCGTCACTTGGCCCCTGAAGTGTTTCGGGAAATCTTCGGGATGTCCATACAGGAGTTTGACAAGTTACCTCTCTGGAGACGCAACGACATGAAGAAAAAAGCAAAACTCTTCTAATGCCCACCCGTGAATGGCAATTAGAAAAAAGGACTGACGACGGCGGTGACACATAGGATGTGGTATTGAGGCCCCAACTTGATTGGAGGATTTGCAAAGGACTGTCCCTCAGCAACACCAAAAAGGGAAAGTCTGGTTAAAACACCCATGGGTTGAATGTTGGGCCAACCAACAGCAATGCTTGCCCAGAAGCAATGGGGTCGCAATTTCTATGTTCCCAAACTCTGCAGTGGTGTCCCCGTGTGACCTTTGACATTACCCTATGTACACAACAGGAGCTAAATTTCCTCCTCTTTTTTTCTCTTTAACTGTTGTCCAACAATAGTAATGATTATATGGATAAGCCAGCAAGTGCCCTTAGGATGCCGCATGGGAATGATCAGTGGACATAATTCCAGAGTAGGAATATATTTATCAGATAGCACTGTGGCTGAGAAGGAAGAGGCTGAGGGACATACATATGGGGTGGCAGCAATTTTGCACTCACCTTTCATAACTGGCCTCACTCAGCTCTGCCCATGTTCTGGCAGGAGTGGAAGTCCCTCCGGGAACCAGGCAGCTCTGTTTGAATGGGCCGAATGTCCACAAAAATAATTTTTAACAAGCTCCTTGTTCTCTACTGTTTGCTATGACCTCATTGGCAAATTGCTTAGCTATTATTATTTTTAGTTGCTTAAAGAGAAGGAAAAAGAATGAAACGCAATCCTCCCTCACCTCTTTCTGCTTCAGGTAGCTTGATTCTTGTTCTCCACCCAGGACAGGAGTTATCCTCCACTTTTGCCAAAAAAGGAAAGACAGAAATTGTCTGCTGATTGGCTCAGTTGCCTGCTGTTGGTGATTTTGCCCAGAAGCCATACCACTCTTGGCCCCCCAAAAAAGGGTTCCATGTCCTACCAATGCAAGTTCTTCCACCCAGAGCCCTCTGCCCTCTCTCAGGCATCCTACAAATCAGATCAAGCCCTCACTGATTTTGCTTTTTAAGGTTTTGTCAGTAATAGACTAAGGAAAGATACCTTTTTCTCTGTGAAATCTCCGCATCTCCAAAGTTGATTCCCTGAAGTGGCATTAATCTGGCCTTTTCAGGGTCCTTCCTTGCCTAGCACTGTTGACTTCTGGGGAGTGTGCCTGTGTGTGTGTGTGTGTGTGTGCAACTCGCTCACCCAGCATAGCTTGGTGAGTCTGCACGGGCTTTTCAATTTCTGCTTGAAGTTTGTCCCACTGTGCTGCAGCTTCTAAGGGACATTTGCACAAACATGCATGGCTCAAAATATCAAGTGATGCTAAACTGCACTCCCAACTCCGCCTCCTTCATGGAAGGGTGTTGGCACTTAGAAGCTGCACGCTGATATGGAGCCCGCGGCAGGGTCAGACTGCAGACCACAGAGGGAAACCAGGCAGCCAGGCCATCTCACCAGAGCCTTTACCGTCTACAAAACCAGCTTCCATTTTGAGCCGAGGGTTTCACTACCATGTGCATAAAACCTTGTTGTGATTCCTGATGTGAGTGAGATGAGAGAGAGTTTATCCAACTCCACACACACACACACACGAAGGCAAGTCCCATTTATTCTCATGCTTTGAGGCTTTGCTTAAAATTTAAGCTCTGTTTTAAAGCCAAAGAAGAAAGCATTTGAATTCTCCTCCATTTGCCACAGCTAACAAAAGCTCAGAAATTCCTGCTGTCACCAAGGCTGTCTGTCTCTCTGACACCACTGGTCAAAAGCAAGGATAGTTTCTGAGCCCATGTTGCAGACCTCTGGCTGGTGCCCTGCCTCTGTCTGGGGTGTTCTGGAGTGGCATGCTGACTGTTACATGGTATCCTCCGGGGCTGGGACTGCAGGAATCTAAGGTTGCCTGCCTTCTCACTGCTGTGCTCTGAATGTATGTGGAATACTCTCACAAAGATGTACACACACTCACATGTGTGTGTGTACTAACACGCGTAGCAAATGGCTCTGAACGGGGTGGCCTGAGCAGACGGGACCAGCTCCTGCCTGGCCACACTGCTCTCATGAGTCACACCCCTTCGTGTGTGAGTTGCCTGTTTCATTCTGCATTTGTCCCGCCCTGTTCTGCACCCACAGCCTCCTAACAATGCCTGGGTCTCCCAGTCCCTGCTTCTCTCTGGCAGAGTACGGGGCGGGAGGATGTTGCCTTCCCAGTGTTTCTCTACCCCAGTGGGCAACAGTGGTAGCCAAAGAGGGGCCCAGCACTCAGCTGGTGGAGAGATTTTTTTTTCCTCTCTGGAGATGATAAAGGACTGCCATGTGTCACTCTGGTTTCTGAGTTAACCTGCAGGCGCATGCAGATCAAACTCCAGTTTGTTGGGGAAACACGGGCATGAACAGTTGGCTTTTCTAAAATTGCTATCTCTTGGCCTCCATAAAGAGGACATGGCTCTGTCCTAGAATGACGATGTTAGACTGAAAAAAGAGGCCACCGCCTCGTCACAGAGACCCGGAGTGAAGGGGCCTGCCTCAGATTCCAATGACAGTTAAAGAACGGAACCCTAAACCTGCCTGGCCAATGAAACCCTGCTTCCTTGTAGCTTTGGAACTCCGTTCTACATCCAACTTGAAGAGGAAAACATAATTTCCTTTCCGTATCATGTATTATGTTAGTTAATTTAAACTATTCCACATAGAAATGCCCTGCTGGGGAGCAGCAGTGGCTCCTGTCTGTAAGCAGAGACCTGCTGTGCTCTGGAAGGGATCGCTGAACACACACAGCAGAGGGGCTCCCCAGCAGAAGGCCCCAGCTGGAAGGATGGGGTCCCGGGGCCCCTGGTTCTCCTAATTGCCAAATCTCTGATACATGGGCTCCGACGATCTAGCCATTTTGTTAAACTAGGCTCTGCGTGCTTTTTCCTCAAAATGTCCAAGCCACAGTTCAGGAGAGGGATATTCTCTTCTTTAACCCTGCCCTGTTCTACCCATGGAAATTCTAGTTGTCCGCACACTCAAATGAATGGAGCTTGTTCACCCCAGGAAAGGGGTTGTACCCCATGGCAGTCTCCCCTGGGGCACATACAAAGGGCTACGTTTTTAAGCATTTGACTTGCTTGTGACTCTGAGCGCGTACTGATGACATGACTCTAAAAATCAGTGCTTCCCTTAAAATTTCTTCAAGAAAAATCCAGGCTATCCTGAAGTCTTCCTGTGTGACTTGTATTAGGAGATAGGAAGAGAGTCTGGAAGCTCGTGCAGCCAGCTACACATCTGCATTTTGGCTTGGGACTAGTTTGAAATGTTCTTACTGTGACTTCTTCAATAACTAAACACAAACTGCCTGTTTTCTGAAACCTTAAAGAGAAGAGCTGAACTGAATGGGTTAAAAAAGAAAAAAAGAGAGGATAGTTCTCTTCACCAC
Source organism: Otolemur garnettii (assembly GCF_000181295.1). NCBI lineage: Eukaryota > Metazoa > Chordata > Mammalia > Primates > Galagidae > Otolemur > Otolemur garnettii. The sequence continues at coordinate 7,389,876 of NW_003852416.1, forward strand.
TATCGGTGGTGTCTGCCGGTTGCCATCACCTGCCCCCTCAATTCTGTCATCACCAAGCTGAGTTTCTTCCGAGGCCGAGGCTAGAGCAGTTCTCTTGTTCACCTGTCCTCTCTCCATCCCAGTCTGATATATCAGTCAACTCTAACGGGGAGAAATCTAGCTGGTAATCTTTCTAAAACTTTCACTGAATTTCTTTACACTTGGAAGCAAACATCTTTTTCTAAGAATTGCTTCTCAGATGATTATATAAAATATACATGCTTTTGCAAGTTTGAAAAATTAGAATGAACCATTTTTGAGTAGGTAAGTCTTTCTAAAAACCATTTAAAGCAAATTTGGTGTTACTGTCCTCTAGCACGTTGTAGGGACAGGTGGCCACTTTGGGATGGGTTTTCACAGCCCTTTCTCTGGCTGTCACGCAAAACAGTGCAAGGACAATGAACTGCCTCTTCAACTCTTCTGTGTCCTCTGAAGCAAGCTCAGTTTTTATGAAATCACCACCTCTGTATTTCTGGTAGCTAATTAATCTGTATCTCCTCTGCCAGCCTTGATTTTGTTTGATTTTTAAAATTACTTTCTTTTGATGAACAAGGTGTTCGTCAGTATGACCTAAAACTGGCTCTTTTGTGCTCGTTTTCTGAGTAGAAGAACTTTTCTGTCCAGCAAAAGAGATGATTTGGGCCTTGAGATAAGTGACGCCGCCTTACAGTGATGATGTACAGTAAAAGAATTTGCCCAGATACATCGAGACAGGAAAAGACGTTGGCATTTTGTTTTTTTAAAAAAAAGTCCCTATCTTTATTTTCCATTTGCTGCCCAGGAGGCCGTAGGAGATGTGACAGCTATGCTTTGTATATGGACTGCTATGTTTTTATTTCAGCCAGTTTAATTTACAGCAAACTCAAAAAGAAAAGGGGAGGCAATCAGGTCCAGCCGAGAGAAACTTTCTAAACAATGTACGTGTATACCGCAACATTAAACAAATTCAACATTTTCTGAAGCTTAGTGTAATTGAGTGGCGGTTGTTATCATTAAATAAAATTCTTCCCCAAAGAGTCTCTCCCGAGAGTGAAGTTCCCATGAGTCACTTCCCCGCCCCTTGGTGAGAGGTGGAGGCAGGCAGCCCCAGGCAGACGCCGACATTCAGAGAGATGCCAGGCGCTTCCCGATGGCGTCTGTGTCCCTTTACCTTCTGGAGGAGGAAACCATTGGGCACCAAACTGCCATTCCGCTGGGGTTTATGTACAGATGTGTTTGACCGTGTGCACTTCTGTAAGTGACTGACAGCTCTGCACTGAGGCTTTCAGCTCTTTCATTTGAAGTTGTGTTTATGGAATTTTATTTTTTTTCAAATGTCGGGAGGCGTACAGCTCTTCCTGCCCTCCCTCCCCGTTCAGAAATATGAAAGCAAATGTTCAGAAATATGAAAGCAAATATTTAGAAGAATTCCCTTTGAAAAGCTGTGTTGTGTTCCCTGTGACACTGAGTGGTGTGTGTCCGTGCCTGAGTGCCACTTGCTTACCTGCAGAGGACAAGGTGGTCTGCTGGTTCCACACTGCTGTGCTCACCACCCCCCGCCCCGCCCCGCCCCGCCCCACGCTCTAATTGCCAGGAGCACTTACTGTGCCACTGTAGCCCCGTCACCATTGTACTCACAGCCCGGAGAATAAAGTGGCGTGCTTTATTCAGAGATGCGTCCTCAAGTGCTTCATTTCTTGTTCCCTGGCCCTCATTGATGATCCAACCCATTTGTAAAAGTACCAGCCCAACACCCAATAACCCAACCAAAATCAGGATGAAACCAAAGTCGTTAGAAGGCATTTTTGTCACAGAAAGTGGATGATGCGATGCAACAGATAGCAGTATATTCCAGGACTGTTTGTCTAATAAATAATTCAGACCATGTTGACTGCATTTACTGAGAAAATTTTAATGGAGATGTGACAGTGTGCTTGTGGAGTGGACTATAGTGACAGTCTCATTTACAAAAAGCTGGACTTTTGAGGAGGCTTGCGGAAGAGCTTCTGAGCTGCCACGAGTGTGGACCATTTTAGTAGGAAGGTAGAACGCAGCAGGAGAAAAGCAGCATTAAATCTCCAGCCTTCCCTGCACTATTGACCTTTATGTGAAGAAAATCGAGATTTCAACCTGTCTTCACTGCTGAGATTTTAGACTTGCCAGAAGGTACAAGGATCCGTCCTCCGGATGGCCTGCCTTAACCACAGCCTTTGTGCTGCTCTGCGTCTTTGAGCCTGTCCGGAGGGCAGTCATGCTGGCCCCCACGTGGGCCCTCCCCAGGGAACACAGCTTGTTTTCAGGACAGTGGCCAGTTTAGTTCACTGTGTAGGAGGTGTGTCAGGAGCCCCAGCTCACCGTCTGCATTCGACTGAGCTCTGCTTCCGCCCATACTAGCATCCCTGCCTTGGTCCATAATTTCCAGAGCCAGTGGTCACCTTCAATCCTTGTCCTGAACACTCTCTGGCACTGGGCTCTGTGGCCGCCCTCTCAATGGAACTGGACTCCTGCCTCCTTTCAGTTGCTGGTCCTTACAACTAGTTAGTGGTGTCTAAGGACCTTCTCAGCAGGCCCTTTGGCCTCCCACTGCCTGGCTTCCCCTCTCCCAGTGGCCTGCCTTCAGATCTCCCCTCCACCTCCCCCAGAGCACCACAAGTCCCATGCTCTCTCCTGCCTCCACAGCTTTGCCAAAGGCATTTCTTCTCTACAGTGCCCAACTTTTCCAGGAGGTGGAAAGCAGAGATCTGGCCTCAGGGAAAGAGGGTAACATTGATTCTTTAAATCCAGGCAGGTGCCGTGGTGTCCATCGGTTGTCCCAGATGCTCAAAAGGCTAAGGCAGGAGGGTTGCTTGAGCCTCAGCAAGCCTGTGGTTTGAGGTTGCAGTGAGCTATGATGACACCACTGCACTATAGCCAGGGCAACAGAGCAAGACCGTCTCAAAAACAAAAAGTCATCCATCGGCTCTTTAGAATTACCCATGTGAATTTCCCATGGGCTTTGTTGCCCTAAGTCAAAGACAAGCCCAAGTTCATATTCTTTGTCTGAGCCTGTCTCACTGGGCCCAACCCAACATTCCCTAGTAAGTTCTTTGCGTGCCTCTAGTTGAATCTCCAGGTCAGCTCCAGCCTGTGTTGCCTTGTACAGTTAGCTTCGTGTATTTCTGCTCTTCAGTTGAACCGTAGTGAAATCTTCTCTATGTTGAGGGCCAGGCATCATCGCGTTGCATTAGCCATATCCCCCTCCACCTGGACAACATGGCAAGACCCCATCTCTACAAAATGTTAAAGAACATTTAAAACTTAGCTGGATGTGGTGGCCCATACCCATAACCCTAACTACTCTGGAAGCTGAGGCGGGAGGGTTGCTTGAGCCCAAAAGGTTCAAGGCTACAGTGAGCTAGGATGACACCACTGCACTTTAGCCTAGACACCAGAGTGAGATACTGTCTCTAAAACCCAAAGCCAAAAACCATACCCCTTATGACATCCGTACACAGCAGATAAAAAGCTCAGAAGCTAATTAAACATGGCTGACCATGCAGCCAGTGGGCAGCAGAGCTGGGATGGTCTAGTTCTGTCCCTCTTCAGATCCTCCTGCCCATGACCTCCTCAGGGTAAGGATATGTCTCTCACATTCTAAACCTCCCGGGGCGCGCTGCGGAGAAGGTTCTTGGTGTGAGAATGGCCAAGTCTTTTCATCACTACCACCCAGGTGCATTTATGAACACTGTGTGTGGGTTACTCTCTAGCTTATTTAGCCTCGATTTGTCCATCTGAAGAATGGATGAAGTGATAATACCCACTGAAGATTGTCGCTAAATTATGGCACGTGTTGAGCACTGAGCATAGTATCCAACTGAGTAACAGTTCAAGAAACGTTAGTGATCTTCATTCAGAGCAGTTTAGCCACTGACGCCTGAAGAACCCTGTAAGCTCTGTGCACCTCACCTTCCTCGTAGGTAAGTTAGGAATAAACACCTGCTCCAGCTGCTGCATGGGTTTGTGAGGGCAAAGGAAATTAGAGTGGTCCGACACAGGGCAGCATAGCTGTTATTCAATAATGAGGGTGTCTGGTGCTTGGAAAAGGTCTAATACCATTTAATCATTTGATAATTTTAGTTTTTGTTTCTCCTATTTTTGTTTTGTTGACAGAGCTTTTCTCACCAATCCTCCTAGTCCTCATATACAGATCGTGGCATTAAAACAAGCCCACCACCTCCCTTATAGTCCTCTCTCCATCCACTAGGGCAGATCCTTTCACCATGTCCTAATTAGGAGTGATAATAACCAAAAGCTTTCCATAGCAGCAGGGGGCGGGGTACAGCATCAAACTGCCGGGGTCTGAGTTCCTAGGATAACTAGCTGTACAACTAATGACAATTTGCTTAAGTTCCTTAAACCTCAATTTCCTTACAAAAGGAGAACAATAACAATATCTACCTTAAAGGGTCATCTTTAGAATTCACGTAGGATGGGAACCAGCATGATACAAAATGAGTAATCAGTTTCTTAGCTTTTATTAATGGAGTAGCTGCCCTGTGATAAAGGCCTCCGTTCCCCCATCCTGAGCTCAGCATATTATGTGGTTGTTTTGATACAGTTCCTTGGTACCACTTGTATTTTACAGGAAACAGACCCAGAGAGACTAAGTGTCTTATAGGAGATCTGCCTACTGAGCAGTGGGCCTGGGATTCAGACCCCATCTCTCCAGCCCAAGCTCTGCCTGTGAGCAGGGGTCACTCAGAGAAGGGCTCAGGTGCCCCCCAGCACTTTCACCCCACCCCTGCACTCTGGTCAGCTGGGAAGGGGGTGCTCAAACTGGAAGTGTGCTGAAGTGCTGGCTTGGGGCTCAGCTCTTCCAGAGGGTTTGCAGGGTGAGGAGGATTTTCCTAGCCAGCTCAACAGATGCTTGGAAACACCCCCTGCAGAAGAGCAGAGGCTCTTTCCCATGAAAAATGGCATTGGTTCCAGAAAGATCTTTCCAATTGTACTACTCCAAAGTAACCAAAGGCTGCAAAGGCTGAGCTGGCAGTCCTTCGTGTATTTGGGGACATTTCCTCAGGTCAAGAAAGCTGCCAGTCCTGCTCAGCCCCTTCCGCCCTTGCTGGAAGGAGGTCCCCTTCCCTGCAGGGACAAACAGCCTTGCGTGGGTGTGTCTTGTCAGCCCAGCCCTGCTGGGTGTGGCCCATGGTGGGCCGGAAAGTGCTAGGAGGGGTGGGGACTTGGCCTTGGCAGCTTTAGACAAAGATGGTGATGGTTGGGGAATAGTGCCCAGAGCCTCAGGGATTCCTAGCCCCAACCCTATGGACCTGCCTCTACACCCTAAATTCCCTTCTCCCCCACCTGAGGCCTGGACTCTGAACTAAAGTGTCTCTTCTCCTGCAGAGCCCAGGGGTGGGCTTCGAGAGTCTGGCTATGGAAGAAGGGATAATAGGACCACATTTATTTGACTTTCCAGTCTCAACTGCATGAAACTGCTCTCTAGGGCCTGCCATTGTACTTAAGCACAATCCCTGGAGAGGATTTTCTGTATTTATTTGCACCGTCCCCTGCTGCTGCCTTTTAACTCAGCCCTTCCCATCAGATAAAAAGAAAAGTTAGCGTGGGAAACCTCCCCTCCAGAGCAGAGGCTGTTTCTGCTTTGCCCTTAGCATGTGTTGGCCAGGGGCCCTCCCAGAACCTCCTAAGAGGCTGCAGGCGGCAGGGCAGAGCCACAGGCAGCTTTGAGACCCAGAATGTTGAGATTCAGACTCCCAGGTATGTGAGTCCAGAGGATAAGAAGAGGATGGTCTGATAGCAGCTGCAGACATTTTCTGAGGACCTCCTCCGAGCTGGACTAAATCCTCTATGCAGATTATCTCATTTAATCTGAGGAGGGCACACCCAGGACTGGGACAGGTGGCCCACTGACAGGTGGGAAGGAGTCTAGCCTCCCCCGACATCAAGTCCAAATGCCACCGTCCTCCTCAGGCAGTCAGGCTCTCTGGAGGTCTCCACATTGTTAGCACATGGCTTTCTAAGGATTTATCAAAAGAACTGTATTTGCAAAGACAAATGCCAGCCTTTCCCAGCAAGGTGGAGGCTAGCCATGAATAACAACGTTTTGTTCTTAACTGGACGGATGCTGGCACAGAACGACTAGGTTCTTTCATTCCTGCTATTGTCTTAAAACATTTGTTGCTTTTTTTTTTTTTTTTTTGGTGGAGACAGAGTCTCACTTTATCCCCCTGGGCAGAGTACCATGGCATACCATCATAGCCCACAGCAACCTCAAACTCTTGGGCTCAAGCGATCCTCTTGCCTCAGCCTCCCAAGTAGCTGAGACTACAGGTACCCACCACAATGCCTGGCTGTTTTTAGAGATGAGGTCTTGCTCTTGCTCAGGCTGGTCTCAAACCTGTGAGCTCAGGCATTCCACTCGCCTCAGCCTCCCAGAGTGCTAGGATTACAGGTGTGAGCCACCTTGCCTGGCCCCTTAAAACATATGCTTCTTTTTTTTTTAGACAGAGCCTCAAGCGATCCCCCTGGGTAGAGTGCTATGGCATCATGCTCACAGCAACCTCCAACTCCTGGGCTCAAGCGAGTCTCCTGCCTCAGCCTCCCAAGTAGCTGGGACTACAGG
>NW_003852416.1:7397298-7427236 GCF_000181295.1 Otolemur garnettii
CCCCCACCCACCATCTGAGAGATGCCATCAGAAGCTTCTCAGGTGTCACCTCATTTGCAAGTGGATTGTTTCACTTAAAACCCAGAAGTATGAGATGATGGAGCCAGCAAGGTGCACAGTGGCATGGAGGAAAAGCGATTCTCTGGTATCATGTTGCTCTTTCTCCTCTCAGACCTTAAGAACCTCTGAACATTGGAAAGAAAATGGCCTAGAAATCCAACTTATTTCTGTTCCAGTGTGCTCCCGTTTTCTTTGTTCTATTATTCTCCAGGAGGCTGGGCATAAAAAATCAGAAAACAAACCTGAAAACCTTAGTCTTAACAGTTCTACTGAGACAGTCCCTCCAGAGAAACTTAGTAACCGTCTCCAGGGTCTGGCTGGAGAGAGAGTGGAGCAGACAAACCAGGGGTTGTGATTACAAAACCCCTTTCACACCAACTGGTTTGGGGAGCCTTTACATACCCTCTGCATCTGCAATGGGTTGAAATAGCATCTCCCCAAAGATATGTCTGCTTGCAAGCTCAGAAGATGACTTTATTTGGACTAAGGGAACGGTTCTCAACCTGAGGGTCGTGACCCACAGGAACTGTATTAAAGGGTTGCGGCATTAGGAAGGTTGAGAACCACTGGACTAAGGGTTGTTGCAGTTGTAGCTAAGCTAAGAATTGAGATGAACTCATCCTAAATCTGATAATGAGTGTCCTTGTAAGAAGCAAGGAGAAGGCATGGAGACGCAGAGAGCGCCTATGGAGGCCAAGCAGAGATTAAAGTTGTGTGGCCGCCAGCCCAGGAATGCCAGCAGCCAGCAGAAGCTGGAAGAGGCAGGCGGGATCCTCCCCTAGAGACTGCAGCCAAGTAAGGTCCTGCCCACACCTTGATTTTGGACTTCTGGCCTCTAAGACTGTAAAAGAATCAATTTGAAGCCACCTGGTTTATGGTAATTTGTGACAGCAGCCGGAAAGTAAGACTGCATCCTCACTCCTGAGGGGTGATTTGTAACTGCTCTCAAGGTGGAGCAGGAAAAAGACGGTGACAGACTCCTCTGGGGGCTGACCCCGGGGCCTCAGGCCACCTTGGAGTCACTGCTTTGGTATGGAGAAAAGAGTCCTGCTTCTCTAACCCTGGGAGGCAGATTAGGATCTGGGTTTTTCCCTGCTAGACAAGAAAAGATCAACAACTGCCTAATTATCAGTTGGCCTGCCTAGCAGACCTCCGTGACCCCACCCCATGGAATGTGTTCAGCAGGTGAGGCCTGAGGCCAGTGGGTGGGGACCTACCTTAGGATGGAGCTCTCATGGCAGAAGGGGGCTGGCCGTCCACTGGGTGGCAGAGCTCCTTCAGGTCAAGGCCTTCCTGGCTCCTTAGGATGGTCAGAACTGGGCTAGGTCAGAACTCTGGGTATGCGCTGACACCAACCGCCATTTCCACACCAGCATGCAGGTCAAAGGGCCTGCACCTTCCTGCCCCCGTCCTGGGCTCATGAGAAGCCCTCTGTGCTGACTCCTTCCATATCGGAGCCACTAACCAGCAGCCGCACCGGTGAGTGACCAGTGCCTCAGTTTCCTCATCTCCACAAAGAGGGTGACAGTGATGCTTGTCCCAGAGAGTCTCGGTGAGAATTAAATGAATGAGTGTGTGTGATACACTTCAGACAGTGCTGGCACAGAGTAACACTCTATGAGAGGGGGCGAAGTGTTGTCATTACGACTGGTAGCCATGTTCAGGGTGTTACCATCCGCAGAGGAAAAGAGACTGCACATGAGTGGTTTTAAATCTAAATGAGCATATCTGTATCCCAGGGAGTTTATTTAAAATGCAGACTCCCAGGCTTCACCACCAGAATTTGATTTAATAGGCCTGATATGGAACCCAGTAATTTCTGGTGTGTGTATGTGTGTGTGTGTATGTCTGTCAGAGAGATTGAGAGTTTTGTTTGTTTGTTTGTTTTGTTTTGCAATTTTTAGCCAGGTCTGGGTTTGAACTTGCCACCTTCGGTATATGGGGCCAGTGCCCTATTCCTTTGAGCCACAGGCGCCACCCAAGATTGAGAGTTTTAACAAATCCCTCAAGTGATTCTGGGGCTGGTACTTCACAAATTATAGTTTTTGAAAACATGATAGAGCACAATGGTTACGGCACCAACCACATGCACTGAGGCTGGTGGGTTCGAACCCAGCCCCAGCCTGCTAAATGACAATGACAACTGCAATAAAAATAAATAGCCAGGCACTGTAGTGGGTGCCTGTAGTCCCAGCTACAAAAGCACATTATGGAGGCAGAGGGTGAAATGATAGTTAGCAAGGGCTGAGAGAAGAGGGAGGCTGGAGAATTGTTGGTCAAAGGTTACAGAATTTCAGTCAGACAGGTTGGGGTGAGTTCAACAGATCTTTGGTACACCTTGGAGACTGTAGTTAATAACAATATATTGTGTACTTGTTAAGAAAGAGTAGATTATAAGTGTTCTCATCACATACACGTACAAATGGTGAATATGTGAGGTAATACACATGGTAATTAGCTTGATTTATTATCCATTCCACAGCAGTTTTTTTTTTTTTTTGAGACAAAGTCTCTCTTACCTTCAGTAGAGTGCTATGCTGTCACAGCTCACAGCAACCTCAAACTCTTGGGCTTAGGTGATTCTCTTGCCTCAGCCTCCCAAGTAGCTGGGACTACAGGTGCCAGCCACAATGCCTGGCTATTTTTTTTTTTTTTTGGTCACAGTTGTCATTGTTGTTTAGCTGGCCCGGGCTGGGTTCAAACCTGCCACCCTCAGTGTATGTGGCTGGTGCTGTAACCACTGTGCTAAGGGGGCTGAACCCATTCCTCAGTGTTTACATATTTCAAAATATATTGTATACCATAAACATATATTATTCATCCCCTTAAAAAATAGGGCAGTGCCTGTGGCTCAGTGAGTAGGGAGCTGGCCCCATGTACCGAGGGTGGTGGGTTCAAACCTGGCCCCTGGGCAAACTGCAAGAAAAAAAAAAATAGCCGGGCATTGTGGCGGGCACCTGTAGTCCCAGCTACTCAGGAGGCTGAGGCAAGAGAATCGCCTAAGCCCAGGAGTTGGAGGTTGCTGTGAGCTGTGTGACGCCACAGCACTCTACCAAGGGCAACAAAGTAAGATTCTGTCTCTACCAAAAAAAAAAATCTTTGAAGTTCTTTAAGATTTTTCCAGAATTAAGAACTAGATTTCCCCCCACCCCCGTTTTGGCTACAGTTGCTTCTTTGCCCAGACACTTGAGCAGAGGCTCAGGAGCACCTACCCCCCCCCCCCACACACACACACCTAGTGGGCCTGAGACAGCCTTTTGCTAACAACAGCCGGACACCTCTAGAGCTGCCATTTTGATGTTCAAGGGTGCTTGTCTTTCTTTGTTGCCGGGAGAACTACCTATAAAACATTCTGAAAACCGTCAGGAGGTCAGCTTCCAGATGGAAAATGGGCTTTTCCTTGAATCTCTGAATCTTTGGCCCTTGAATGCACAAAGTACCCTTCCCTTCTCTCCAGGTACCCAGAAAGCGGATGGTTTTTACACAAAACCCCATCCATACTGAGGAGAAGAAAAAGTGCAACTCCAGGGACGTAGCCCTCCCCGAAGGTACCGCCTTTGTCTTCTCAGATGGGGCTCTATTCTGACTGACGGCAAAAGTTGTCTTTTCCATATCTAGGGCTTACACATTATTTCTCTCTCTACTGCTACTTTCTACCTAAATATGGTTCCAGATTTTCAAAACACACTGTGAGAGCATGTTGGTTCGTTGTACAACTCCACATTCATGGTTTCTGGGTAAGGAGACAAACACTGTTACCAGAAGGCAGAATAGAATACATAACTTCCAGGTGGCACCTGTGGCTCAGAGGAGTAGGGCGCTGGCCCCATATACCAGAGGTAGCAGGTTCACACCTGGCGCCGGCCAAAAACTGCAAAACAAAAAACAAACAAACAAAAAAGAATACATAACTTCCTGCGGATCTGGGCTGACAGGATTCAAGTATTTGATGCGTGCTAAGTGTGTCCCATACGGTCAGCACTTTTTGAATGATCAGAAGTGATTTTTCCTTGTGTTAATATTCCTTAATCCTCAATGGGATAAATAGCTCTAAAGCAATTCCAATATTTCATGTTTTAATTTCAGAAATATCTATATCTAAAGCGAGAGATACAGTGTTTGGCATTGTGGAAAACATGAACCTGAACAAACACAGGTTGGGACTAGGGGGCAAGGGAGGGGCACATTGCTCGGAATGGAAGGTGCTGCCCACTCTTGGGCTTACGCAGACATGCAAACGCCAACTCAAGCAAAGCAGTCTCTGCTCTCAAAGGGCTTAAAGTCTGGAGGGCAACACACACAAAACTCGTGGTCAGATAGGAGGCCTAAAACGGATGGAAAAGTACGTAAGATGAAATAAAATGGACCAAAGACTGAAATGTAAAATTTCTAGAGGAAAGTGTAGGAGATAATGTTCATGACCTTGGATCGGGCAAATTGTTCTTAGAAATGATACAGTATGATTCCTGAAAGAAACCAATTGATAAATTAGTCTTCATCCAAATTAAGAACGTCTGCTCTTTGGAAGACACTGTAAAAAGAATGATCAATCTCAGAATGGAAAAAAAGTTGCAAGTTACGCATCTGATTAAGGACTTAAATCCAGAGTAAGTATCTAAAGAATTTTCAACGTAAAGTTCTGGCAAGGGTACAGAGAAAGTGGAAGTCACACCTTGCTGGTGAGAACGCAAACTGATAGGATACTTGAGAAAATAGTTCCACGGTTTGTTTGTTTCTTTCTTTTTTTTTTGAGACAGAGTCTCACTATGTCGCCCTCGGTAGAGTGTGGTGGCATCACAGCTCACAGCAACCTCCAACTCTTGGGCATAAGCAATTCTCTTGCCTCAGTCTCCCAAGTAGCTGTGACTACAGGCGCCTGCCACAACATCCAGCTACTTTTTGTTGTAGTTGTCATTGTTTGGCAGGCCTGGGTTGGATTTGAACCCACCAGCTCTGGTGTATGTGGCTGGTGCCCTAGCTGCTGAGCCATAGGCGCCAAACCAATTCCACGATTTCTTAAGAAGTTAAACACACACCTATCACACGACCTAGCAATTCCACTCCTAGGTATTTACCCAAGCAAAACTCAGACCATAGTTCACACAAAAACCTGTGCATGCATGTCTCTACTGTCTTCATTCATAATCACCAAAACCACAGGAAATATCCCAAGCATTCTCCAACTGGGAAATGGATAAACAAACTATAGTTCATCCATGCAATGGAATATTACTCAACAATAAAAGGAAATAATCCGTTTGTGGTTCATAAGCGTGATGATTGGGTTTTCACGCTCTTGTGTGAGATGTGCCTCCCTTGTTGTGACAGTAAATTACCCATCTGATGTGAAGTAAAAAAAAATCAACTAAAAACAAATTTTTAAAAGAAAAAATAATAAATAGAAATAACTTTCGCAATAATGGATGAACCTAAACGTGTTGTGCTAAGTGAAAGAAAAGCCAGAATCAAAAAGCTACGAACATCTGTGTCTATATGACATTCTGAAAAAGGTAAAGCTATGGGGTCAGAAAACCACAGATCAGAGGCTGTGAGTTTCTGGGGACCAGAGGATAGGGCTGCAGGAAAGGGTTGACTATAAAGAGGCACAGGGATATTTGGGGGGTGATGAATTATTCTATATCCTAATTATGGTAGTAATTACATGAGTGTGTGTGTTGTCAAAACTCATAGAATAGCACACTAAAAAGGGGTGAATTTTACTGTAGGTGAATTATATTTTAATAAAAAGAAATTGTGAAAAAGAGAAATGAAAGCAAGTCAAGTCAACAATTTTTTATTGGTAACTAGTATTGGGAGCTGTTAGACGTTATAAAGGAGTGTAAGAACTGGATATATCCAATTGTGAGAGGCTTACAAGTCTTGCTATAAACTAGCCACTATACTAAACACTTGCGCTAAAATTGTGACCAAACAGACATTAATCAAATAATCCTACCAATATAAGCAGAGGGGAAAAGGATAAAGGATTAATGGCCTAATCGATTCTAGAATGTCAGTGAAGCTCCTCTGGGGAAAGCTTCCGTTCAAGTTGCAACGGAACTGGACACAGGCTGGAGCCCAGTGGAGGATGCAAGAGCTGAGGAAGGTGCAGAGAATGACACGCACTTTCTGGCTTGGCAATAGGCTGCGTGGTGGAACCTGCAGTGTGTGCTGGAGGGGGAACAGAGTTGGGGTGGAGTGCAAGGTTGTCAATCCAGCATAATCCATACAAGAGAGAAACCAACGAGAACAACACCTGAGGAAGGGCAAAACTATGCAGAGAAAACAACAGAAATGAAAACGTGTTTCTACAGAGAGACTTATACACGAACGCTCACGTAAGTGTTATTCATAATAGTCCCAGAGCGCAAACAACCCAGACAGCCGTCAATTGATGGACAAATGAAATTGGTATATGGTGTATTGGAATACTGTTTGATGATATTAAAAATACAATACTGGGCCAGACACTAGGGTTACATCTCTGTAATCCTAGCACTCTGGGAGACTGAGGGCAGTGGGTTGCTTAAACTCAGGAGTTTGAGACCAGCCTGAGCAACAGTGAGACCCCATCTCTACTAAAAACAGAAAAACTATCCAGGCTACTGTGGTGGCAGCAGTCCCAGCTACTCAGGAGGCTGAGGCAAGAGGATCTCTTGAGCCCAAGATTTTGTGGTTGCTGTGAGCTATGACACACACACACCCCCACACACACCCACACACACACACAAAAGGAAGGAAGGAAGGGAGGGAAGGAGGGAAAAAGAGAAAGAGAAAGAAAGAAAGAAAGGAAGGAAGAGAGAGAAGGAAAGAGAGAGAGAGAGAAATAAAGAAAAAGAAAGAAAGGAAAAGAAAAGAAAAGAAAAGAAAGAAAGATGGTCATAGTGCATACCTATATTCCCAGTTACTTGGGAGAAAAAGAAAAGAAAGAAAGGAAGAAAGAAAGAAAGAAAGAAAAAGAAAAGAAAGAAAGATGGGCATAGTGCGCACCTATATTCCCAGTTACTTGGGAGGCTGAGGCAAGGGGACCTCTTGAGCCCAAGAGCCAAGAGTTTGAGGTTGCTGTGAGCTATGATGGTGCCACGGCACTCAGGGTGATGAAGTAAGGCTCTGTTTCAAAAAATATATATATAATAATAATAATAACCAAAAAACAAACCCCACATTACTGCTACATGCTACAATATAGCTGAACCTTGAAAACATTATGCTAAGTGAAAGAAGCCAGTGGCAAAAGACCATGAAATGGAATAGCCTTTTGGAGAATTATATAATTCCACTTCTTATCACATTTCCCAAACAGGGAAATCTCTAGAATTAGATAATAAATTAGTGGTTACCTAAGGCTTAGGGAATGGAGAGAACAGAGTGGCAATTAATGGGTACAAGTTCTCTTTTTAGGGTGACGTTCTGAAATTAAATTGTGGTGATAGCTGCAAAAGTGTTAAAAATGATGAAATTGTACGTTTTAGATGGGTGCGTGTCAATTATATCTCAATAAGGCTCTTTTTAACAAAGAAAGTCTGCATAAAGAGGTTCTTGGATGTTCTATTTAGATTGCTGAAAGCTAGTCTACCAAATCCCCTCAGTGGAAGACTGGTTATAAAAATTATGACCTATCAATTTGACAGAATTCAATATAACACAGAATTCAAAATACATCCAGTGATGAAGAAGAGCAATTAATCTGGCAAGATGTAAAGTTTTGTTTTTATTGTAAAAGCAAAAATAAACAGTGAGAAAGATGCAATTGCTTTGGAAAAGAGAGAGGGCTAGGAGGCTGGCAGGGGGAGCCCCAAAGCAAGGCCCATGCCATCCCTGGGGCATGAAGCCTACTTTTATGGCCAAGGGTGAGGGCGCTGAGTTTGCTTCTGTATACACAAAAGAAGGCATCAGTAGGGCAACAAGTGTCAAAGCTCTTCACTTGCCTCCAGCTTCATCTCCCCTCCTCACCTTCCCATGACTTGAGCACTCACTAAATCCACTCGCTCTCATTTTTAAGCACTCACTCCAGGCCAATATTATGCGATGTTCTTTCCGTATATCTTCTTCCAGAATTCTTACATGTATATGAAGTAGGAATTATTATTGTCTCCACTTGTTCATTTCATTTGGTGAAGAAATGTGCCCAATGTCACATGGGTCATAAATGACGGGGCTGAGCTTCTAACTCAGGCACTCTGACTCCACAGTCCGAATGACACATCTGAACCAAGACGTGAGACATGATCCCTACTCAGGAAAACCTTTCTCACAGCTTCTCAGGACTGTCCCACTTTTATACCCGACCCTGAGGAGCCCCACCTCTTGGCTAGACCATAGATTGTAACCAACCCAGCACTTTGGTGTTTCCTAGTTGTTGTTGTTTTTTTTTTAATTAAGAAATAATAGTTGTATGAGATAGGATAGAAATCTCCCAAAAGCCCTGTTTTAGTGTAGGTAATTCATGGTAAACAGAAATGTAATTGGCTTACAGGTCTAGAGGTTGGGAAATCTAAGAGCATGACACCAGCATCTGGTGGCTCTGTCACCCATGGAGAAAGCATCTGGTGGCTCTGTCACCCATGGAGAAAGGCAGAAGGGAGAGAGAAAGGGGCTGAACTCATCCTTTATCAAGAACTGACTCCTGCAATAATACCATTAATTCCATTCAGGAAGGCAGAACCCTCCTGACCTAATCACCTCTCGAAGGTCCCACCTCTCAACACCATTGCACTGAAGATTAAGTTTCCAACACATGAACTTTGGAGGACACATTCAAACCATAGTAAGCCCTCAAGTCAATGGGGTCAGATGAAAGAACAAATCCACATGCCAAGCATACCTGCAACTTCCTTCTCTGAACAGTCCAAGTGGCCCCATCTTTATGTGCTGACAGATCACTCTCTTAAGAGAAGTGGAAAGAGCTCCTCAAACACATTTAATTAAAATATATTATTATTTCTTGCCATACAGGAGCTGCTTGTTCTCAGCTCTGAACCCCACGTCTTGAACACTTCCACTCTGAGATCTTCCATAAATATTACTTGAACTATACCCAAAATTCTAATCTAGGACCAGAATGGGATCCCTAGATACTGTACGATTTTATAGTGGCCTGGTTTCAAATGTTCTGCCCCAGTAGGGGTTCTTCTATGAAAGATTCCCTTTTATATTCTCTGTTTTTTTTTTTGTTTTTTTTTTTTTTTTTTTACCAGAAGAAAGCACGGATACCTCAGGCTGTTTCTGAAAGGAAGTGAGGAAGTTGCATTACAATGATTCTCCTCTCTCCTTCCCCCCTCTCTCTTTCTCCCTGTCTTTCCCCCTCTCCTTTCTCCTATTTGATCATGAAAGAAAAACAATTATAGTTGTGTGATCAGCAGACACAATGAAGCAACCTCATGGTAACATGGTATTCAGAATACTCAGAGACCCACTGTGACTCCAGGTTGCAGAATGAACTCTCCTGGAAGATTTTCCTGAATTTACCAGCATGAAACTTTTTAAGACACTTTATTGTGAGCCCCATAAGACTGCAAAATAATATGCAGCTGTCAGCAGAGAAAGGCAAACACCATCTCCTCAGTTTGGAGAAGGACAGGAAAGAGCTTATTTTATACTTTGCAACTTAAATTACAGCTTAAACCAGTGGCATTGGTGCCACCTAGGAGCTTGGTCAGAAATGCAGAATCTCCAGAAGATTAAGGTGAGTGGAATTTTTATCCCTATTTGACTGAGGGGGGGAAACTGAGATAAAGAAAGGTCAAGTACTTGTCCAAGTTCACCCAGCTAGAAAGAGGTCAAGGGGAGATTCTAACCTAGACTCCTGAGCCTGTATTGCAGCTTTTTATTCATAATTACCTTCCTACCTTGGGAGTCTCCTTAGAGGTTTTGTCCTAATTGCCCCCCGACGACATTTTATTTGAATGCCACAGATACACTGTGCCACAGATACACTTATATACTCGGTGTGTGCATGTGTGTATATACACATCTTACACTGTATGTAAGATGCTTTTCACCCTCCCCCAAGAGCCAGTTTTTCTTCCCTTGGAAGTGGCATTGCTCCCATCGAGAAGCCTCACTTGTTCATTCACTTGGTCTGTGGATGATCTATGGGCACTTACTGTATACTGGGCTGTCCTCATAGTGAGGAGCCTGGTGTTTGGGGTTCTGGAAAGGCTGTCTCTGAGCAGAAGAATAGGACCTGGGGCCTTGGTCAGATGTAGTGGCATTTCCGATGGTGGAAGAAATAGTTACCTTGATTTTAGCCTCAGCACAGTGGCTGGTAATCAGGGCTCAGAGTCCAGCCCCAGCTCATCACAACCTGCTCACATGGGTCTTGTAAGTCACCACCTCTCAATGGGCACTTTTAAGGAAGACAATGCAGATGCACCCAGCGGGGTCACAAAAATGCATGCCCTCCTCACCATCTTCTGCTCCACTCCCACCTCCCCTGGGCTGCCTGGCCCGAGCCCTTTCACTGCTCACCTCTTCTACTCGGATACCAGTAAAATCTTGTTTCTGCAAGACTGGGCCAACCCCCAAAATTTCTTTCTGCTTCTACCCTTTAGCTCAATCAATAGCTTCAGGAAAAAGGTGACAACACTTTACTCCATCCAACCAGGAGGAACAGGGGTCCCAAGAGAGACCACCCAGAAGCTGGAGGAAGCAGTAGCAAGCATGTGAGCTGCCCATGGGAGAGCAATGTTCTGAAACCCAGGGCTGATGCAGTGGCAGCTCAGCTATGCTAAATGAGGAGGCAGCGGCTGAGCAAGCCGTCCTGGTGTGGCACCCCACACCCTGCAGGGGCCTCCAGGAGCCAGGCGCTCAATGGGGGAAGCTCTGCTGCAGAGAGGTGGCGGCTCAGAGTAAGTGCTGCAGGCTGGTGGCAGGTCCATAGGCCCATAACAAACCTGTAAACCCAACCACCAGAGCTTTGCCAGCCCCAACTGGCTACCAAGGTCCCATGTTGAAATCTTGCTTACATGGTATTCTGGTCTGTTTGGAGAGACGGAAGACCTAGAAAGATGGTCTTTATTTTCTGTTATTAAGTGACAAATGAATCTTGCCTAAAAGTGTTACAGGATTTCAAAATCCTTTCAACTTTTCAATGCTTCGAGAAGGTCTGGGATGTTGGAATGGAGGAGGATGTCCTCTGGGCTGAGTCTGAAAGGTCTGTCAGGAAAAGTAGGACATTGGAGGGGGTAGGGCATTCCAAAGGGAAGGGCATTCCAGAGGGGCAGGGTATTCCAGAGGGAAAGGAATTCTAGAGGGGAAAGGCCCTGGAAAAGCGAAGGGCATTCCAAAAGGGAAGGGCAGGCTGGGCGCAGTGGCTCTGGCAGTTGGGAGGCCGAGGTGTAAACAAACCTGTAAATCACCTGAGCTCACGAGTTTGAGATCGGGAGATCAGCCTGAGCTAGAGCAAGACCTCATCTCTAAAAATAGCCAGGCGTTGTGGAGGGTGCCTGTGGTCCCAGCTACTTGGGAGGCCAAGCCAAGGGAATCGTTTGAGCCCAGGAACCAGCAGTGGTTTTCAACCTTCCTAATGCCACAGCCCTTTACCAGAGTTCCTGTGGGTCACGACCAACAGGTTGACAATGGCTGAGTTAGAAGGTGCTGTGAGTTATGATGCCAGGTCACTTTACCAGAGGCAACAAAGTGAGACACTGTCTCAAAAGAAGAAGTAGAATGAGGAAAGGGCATTCCAGAGGGGAAGGGCATGGCTGAGCTGATAAGGACGTGCTTCTGCTTCCAGGCATGAAGCAAAGGTTCCTCTCCAAGGTCCCGTTGTCTGGGGGCTCTGAAGAACCTGTGGAGCTGCCACTTCTGGTCCAGCTGCATTTCTGTCTGAGTCTCATCTGACAATATTAACAGTCAGAGGAAGAGTCACCAGAAGAGAATAAAAGAAAAAAATTTCATGGAAATGAATCCAAGATCAAGACCCTGGCAACTGCCAGGAAGCAGAACCCAGGCAAATGTCAGTGGCATTGTCTGACTCACTCAGGATGACATGGAGTTAGAACTTGCCAGTGAGAAGAGGCGGCCAAGCCCCAAGGAGAAGCAGATGGTAGGGGAGTGCTTGCTGGGACACTGTGCCTGGGCTCTGGGCAGGCACTGCCACCCACTAGCTTGGGGCCCCTTGGGGCCCCCTCAGGGTCCCTGCATCCTTAATGTCAGGCCATGTGGTTGGATTCAATGCTGATTCCATGTTTCCAGGCAGCTCTGAAATGTTCTCTACCCAGGGGTTGGAAATCACAGTAGCAAATGGGAGGTGAAGGGCCTGCAGGTGGCTGGGGAAAGTGTAGGCAAAGCCAAGCGGTAAGTGGTGAAAGAAAATGATGGAACAAGAATGTGTCTGCCCAGAGTCACAGGGAAACTGGTTTGGGTAGAAAGAGAACTACAGAATGTATCCTTTGGTTTCCCCCAGCCCTGACATACAACAGGGGAGACCCAGTTGAGAGTTTGACAATCCTACCCGTTAACTAAAATGGGTTCGCTAAGCTTTGGATGCAGGTTTTAGGAGGAAAATGAGAAAGGTGGCAAGGAAGGGGCAATCCTTGACCTCTTCTGGAAAGTGGGGGATGGCATATGACTCTACTGGGTGAGGGAATCACTTCCAAAAGCATCCAATGTGTTTTCCAGAGTTGGGGAGGGGAAGGAGGAGCCCACAGAGCTGTGAGTGGAGGGTGCAACCTTTGCATGTAGAGTAGGAAACCCATCTGCTTGCCTGTCCATGATGCTAGAGACCAAGGAGGGCCCAGGAATTCAGGCCACAGAAGGTAGGCCCAGCTTCTGAGCCATTGAACTGCACTGTAACCTGGGTTCATTTTCACTGTAACCTGGGTTGGCCTTTCTTTATGAATGGGGGGCAGAGGGGAGAACACATTCTGACCCCTCAATTGCAGAACTGACATGCTTGGGTGCTTTGATCTTCAATGATGTAGGTCTCTAGAAAGAGACCTATTTATTTACTTCATAGGAATATTATAAGGAAATTTTAAAACATAGCCTCTTTACATAAACTAAATCATTACAGGAACATTGACCTGAACAGACTAGGGGTATTTTCCTAAGCTGAAACTTTCCTAGAGGTGTAGCTAAGAGCAACCGTACTCCCCCAGCTTGAAGGCCTGATATCTCCCCCTGGTGCAGGCCGTCCCTGGGGAGATGTGGAAGGCAGTGCTGACATGTCTTTCTTTTCCCTGTTAAGTCACTGGCTATGACTCTGCACTGAGCCAGGCTCAGAGAGCACCAAGGAGCCCACCCCTGGCCTCTCCACTCTCCTTCTCCCCTCCTTGCCCTCTCAGCCTTTCTTGCTTGCTTTAGGTCAGATATTTACTATTTAAAAAAATTCTAGATTGTTTAAAAAATACTGGCTTAGAGGCTCAATCACCTGGGGGATGGGTGAACCTTACTTCAAGATCCCAGGCCTCTGTGTCCTCAGATAGAAGAGTGAGAGGGAAATGCACCTGGGTACCAACCACTCAGATTTACAAAACATTAACTTTATGCCATGTTGACTTCAGAGTCTTAAAAAAAGGAGTAGAGCCCACTAGGATGGGTTTAATTTTTTTTTTTTTTTTTTTGTATGACTGAGTCTCACTTTGTTGCCCTTGGTGGAGTGCTGTGGCATCATAGCTCACAGCAACTTCAAACTCTTGGGCTCAAGTGATTCTCTTGCCTTAGCCTCCAAGTAGCTGGAACTACAGGCATCTGCCATAATGCCCGGCTACTTCTAGAGGTGGGGTTTCACTCTGGCTCAGGCTGGTCTGGAACCTATGAGCTCAGGCAATCCACCCGCCTCGGTCTCCCTAGTGCTAGAATTATAGGCATGAGCCACTGCACTTGGCCAGGATTCGTGTAATTTTTAAGAAATGGAAAATAACTCCTCACAGCCTCTGCCTGGGAGAACCAGAGAGTAGGACTATCCTGAGAAGGAGGTGCAGGATGTTTTGGGAAGACATTGTCAGAGGAGTGGCTTTGAGCTGGCTCTGAAAGAATGAATAGGACAGAGTAAGGAGTCATGGCAGGGAAGGCTCTGACAACGTATGATCACAAAAGAGCCTGATGAGAAGTCTGGCTGGCGCCACTGCCTCAATGGCACTACCTGGGGCCTGTGACCTTGGCCGAGTTACTCAAGTTCTCCACCTGCAAAATGGGGAAAACATCTGTTACCTGCAGCATTGTGAGAATCAGACAGGATAAAGTCTGTAAAGGAAGTGCCTTCTGGTGAGCAGCCCCTCCTCATGGCCTCAGCTGGAGGGTCCCCCCGTGTCTCTGCTGCCAAAGGTTGGTTTAGGAATGACAAGAACCTGGGGGAAGCCATTTGAAAGGTTAAAATGGGAGGACTGCTTGAGGTCAGGATTTGAGACCAGGTTGGGCAACAAAGCATAGATCTCCTTGCTATTTTACAGAAAAAGGAAAAAAGAAAAAAAGAATTGACACGAGAACAGTTTGTTCTTGCGTTCAGTTCAGCCACACCAGGGGGCCTGAAGCACCCCTACTGAACTCTGTGGAAACATGCACCACTACAACTCCAGGGTAAGGTTACTAAGTTTGGCTTCCAGACTATTTGTATTCGAGTAGCCCATTTCTGATCTATGGGTCTGGGTTAGGGTCAGTTATAGTACCCAGAGGGTTCAGAATGAGCTAGAACCCAAATCATCTGATTCCTGAGGCCAGAAACTCAAGGAATGTCAGTGAATCCCATGTGCATGAGCCCCATGCAAAGCCACCAAAAGACAAGGAGTTAAACTACACCCAGGTTTTGGAGACGGAGGAAGCAGTGATGAGCTTCCAGGGCCCTAAGATTCCCACTGATGGTTTCAAGTAGTGTTTTTCAGTTTTGTTCTTGAAAAAGGAGGTGAATTCCAATTTTCAATGCACTCTGCACACATTTCTGATTGATTTTTGTTTGTCTAGAGACTCTAGGATTTGCCAAGTCTCCATCAATAAACTAGAGAGGATTTAGGGGAAAGGTAATTAAAGAGGCAAGATGGAGACATTGAGCTGCCCCCCCACCCCTCCCCACCTGCAGAGGGGGGCTGTGGTTACAGGAAGTGCTCAGGGAGGGGGCTACCAGAGGATTTGCGGGGCAAAGCCTATCCAGTTGGAGCCATGGGAAAGTCTGATAAGGCCCAGGATTTGGAGTCAAAAAACTTCATTTCTGAGTCCTAGTTTTGAAAAAGAGATGAGGTAACTCTGAGACTTCAGGCAAGTCCTGTAACTTTCTTGCTTCCTCATTTGTAGAATAGAGATAGCTCAAAACCTACATTGTGTTGCTATGCTACCCACACTGGTCAGCACCAGCCAGCCCCTGGCGTCCTGTCCCTTTTACTCCCTGGCAGGAAGGTCAGCTCAAAAAGAACACCTGCTGAGTGGGACCTTGATCTGCTGGCCCCAGGTGACTGCCAGAGCTCAGACCAGAGACTTAAGGATTGTTTCAAAATCATGAGCTGCACAAGCAGATTCTCTCTGAGAATTTGAAAGGAAATCAGAACCCACTGATACTAGTCTCCAGACACTGGAGAAGGGAGGGTGGGTGCCAGGCTGGGCCATTTGCAAGATGGGGAAAGGGAGGGAGGGAAGAGGAGCGAGAAAAGGAGAAGGCAAAAGGCCAAGAGCCCTTTCATCTGCCCGTTTCTAGTTCCAGCTGGCTTGAGGCCCGCCGAACACTATTTCTATTCTCTGATCCCCGACATATCAGCTACCATCTCTATCTTTTCTATTTCTTGAACTCTCATGAGGCACCTGGAAGAGTACCTGATGTGCCAGGATAAGCCTGAGGGTCCAGTCACTGGGATCTAACGTCCCTGGAGGTGCCCTTCACCTTCTCTTCCCAACACCCCAAGCTGCTGTCATTTCTGTCTCTGACTCAGAGATGCTCATCTCTCTCTCCGCTCTTTTTCCTCTACCCCCACTCCCAACAGCAGCTGATGAGAGCAGGACCTTGTCCTCCCTCCCCTGTGCTCTCTCTGCAGCACCTGGTAACACCTGGCACACGGCAGGGCCTCAGGCACTATTTGAGGGCTGGGAGACTCTACCCACCTGATCACTCAATTTGCCGGAAACTGCTGGCTCTTCCTCCTTGTGTTGGGGCACAACTTCCGGGATGCTTCTGCTATCAGTTCTCTCTTCCCTAACTGCTTTGCCACCACCCCATGACTGCTCACCTGGCTGGGCAACACCTCCCGCGCCCCACCCTTCTCTCAGTCCTGGAGGGATCCCTGGCACACACACTTGTCAGTTCTCCACCCTCAGCTGGGTGCTCTGGGCCCTAGAGTAACGCTGTGCTCACCCTTCCGGCCTCATCTCTTTCATTCAGCTTTGGCTTCAGCCACAAAACTGCTCAACTCTGCCTCTGTCCCCAAAGTCCCTTCTTCTTGGAAGGCTACACTCATTCCACCTCTCCTGTGACCTCATCAACTCTAACTTTTACCCCTCGACTCAGCCTTCACCCCTTTCCAGAAGACATACTTGGCTTCTCCGGGCTGGTTCATCACCCTCCCCTTGGGTGCCCAGATTCCCTTGTGTTTCTGTCTTATTAGAACACCTGCCTGGCTGGGCTGTCACTGTTCTCTTGTCTGTGTTCTCCAGGAGTTGGTAATGAGCAGCCTGGCACTTCCTATGAACTTGAGGAAACCTTTGTAAACATTGGGAAACAGACAGACCTGGATTTAATGCCTGCCCTGTTCTTCTCTAGCTGTGTGTTTTGGCAAATCGTTTAACCTCTCTAAGCTTCAGTTGCTTCAACTGTATGAAAGAGATAATAATACTATTGAAACCACAGGGTTATTGAGAAAACTAATGGGCAGCATGGCCCTAGCGCCATGCCTGGGTTGCAGGCAGGGATCCTCTCCGTTGGCTACTGATATAACTAAGAAAAACATTTCCACAGACTTCTGGGGTGAAAGGTCTTCAAACATCAGAGCTAAATCTGCTGATCTATGGAAGAATTAAGATGTCTTTTGGAAAACAACAACAAGAACAAATCTTCCTTACATGTTCCTTCAAGGAAGTTAGGAAACTTGTTAAGAAACCAGTCATCCAGGACTAACCGTGATTGAGATTTTAAAGTGGAAACAGACAAATTTAAAGGAAAACTTAGGGGTGGGGAGGACGGAGAAGACTTGGAAATGTTAAGGGACTTAGAGGCACAGGTGGCCAAATGTAAAAGGTGGCAGTGAGCTGTTGGCGGAGCCAGAGCAGGGCGGAGAGCCAGAGCCAGGACCGAGCACCCCGTGGAGTAGGTGCCACCCTTCCAGGGCCGTCAGATGCTGGGCGCCCCGGGAACTGGGAGCCCCCGGACTTGTCAAATTGGCTGTAGAAATTCTAGCCCTTCTCAGGAGAGTGTAGCAGGGGGAAGGCAGGTGGCAAGGTGGAAGGCAGGAAGTAGATGTTTTTAAAACCCTGGCAGCGGCTGCCGGCTGCCCGGAGAGGTTACGGGAGAGTGGGAGCAATTCCCAAGTAACCCGAGCAGGCTCAGGTCCCTGCCGTCGCTTCCACCCTCATGACTCCCCTCGAGGAAAGCCAAGGGTGAAAAGCCGGTTAGCCCAGGTGTCGGCAGGAGGCGTTCTAGGCAAGTCTGCGCAGCTTGGAAACCTCAGTTTCTGCCTCCAGACAGTGGGTTTGCAGCCCCCGCGGCGGGGAAAGCAGATCTCGGAGGCCCGCTGGAGCCCGGCCCTCCCGGTCTGGGGACGTCCAATCTCGCTCCGTCCGGCCGCCCCTGGGGCCCCGACTCGGAGGGATCGCCAGGGGGCCAGAAGCGGGACTGGGGACGGGGTGCACTGGCACTGGAGCTCCGACGCTCAGCCCCGGGGGGCTCCAGAGATTCCCCCGTGGGGGCAGAGGCGGGGCGGCGCGCCAGGCGGACCCCGGGTCCGAGGGCCTCGGGTGCGGCGGCCGCGCCAGGAGGTCCGGCCACGGGCGTGACCTCACGGGGAGGGGCCAGCGCGGCGGGCCGGGCGCGGAGCCGAGCGCCGAGAGCGCAGCGCCGGAGCCGAGCCGCGGGCAGCGCATGCAGGGGCTCCGATGGAGCGGTACAAAGGTGAGAGAGCGGGGTCCCCGCGGCGCGCACCCACTCCCTTCCCGCCCAGCACGACGCGGGGAAGGAGGGATGGGGCCAGTCCCGCCGGGACTCAGGTGAGCAGAGCCGGCTGTCCCTGCCCCGCCCGGACCTGGGTCGAAGAGGGGGCGACCGCGGCGCCGAGCGCCGGGCTGGTGAGCTCCTAGGTGGCGGCCGCGGCCCTGGCGCTTTAACCCTACCATGAGCGGAGGGCTGGGGTCAGCAGTGGGGGGCGTGGCGGGGCTTCTCACCTGTTTACCCTATCCGCTCGGGAAAGATGCCTGGGGCCGAGGAGACCCCAAATAAAGTCAGAACCATGCTGCCATGCTGGGGGGCAAAGGGACGAATTGTGGGGTTCTCTCGCTGGGGTTTTCCTCCCGGGCCGGGGGCTTCCTGCAGGCCCGGGGAAAGAGCCTGCTCCGGGAAAAGCGCTCGGGCAATGGGTGGGGTGGGCGCTCAGCTCCGTTCCGAGCTAGGTCGGGCCTCCCCAAACGTCCGGTCGGCCGCCCAGTGACCTTTTCTCTTCGAGCCCTTCTCTTCTCCCCCACCCCTAAGCAGGGAGGGGGTGTGGGGGGTGAGGAGCAAGCGGGGGCCCAACAGGTGGAGAGTCAGGAGGCGTCCCGCCCCGAAGGCTTAGCCCAGTGCGCAGCTGGGCGAGTTTGGGGTTTGGGCCGGGCCGGGGATCTTGGCCAAACCCCGGTGGGCGGACCGTCCCTGGTGTGCCCTGTTCCCAGTCAGCACCGATGCTTTGAGGCTCAGGGCAGGAGTCTAGAAGCGACGGAGTCAGACCTTTTGAAAAGGGATCTCAGAGTGCTGCCCCTTAAGCGGGGCTCTGCAGGCAGTCCCTACCCCATTTTCCTTTGGAAAAGCCTCTTGCCCTCTCTTGTGCTGGTCTGGTCTCAGCCCGACCTGCCAGAGGAAATACTGTTTCTATATTTGTTTCCCCCCCGGGAGAGAGTCATAAAGGGGAACGCTCAGATTCCCAAGGAATCTCGCTCCGATGGTTTCTGGTTTGTGAAACTGACATAAAGGGACCTTTGGGGACTGGCTTTGGTTCCCTAAGCTGGTAATGTGTTTGGGCTTTGCTTTGCTTTTCCTTATCCCGATCCCCTGGTTACTGGTGAGGGCGAAAGGTCCAAATTCCAGACAGCACTTCCCATATTAAGGAAGGGTCTTTGAGGACAAGTAGGGAGGGGGGTAGGCCTGGCTAAATTATTAATAATTGGCCATCTTCGCTCTCTCTCTCTGTGAACCCTTCCCGGACCCTCTCTTACATTCCTAACTGGGTTAATTTTTTTCCTCTCTCATTCTGGTGGGGTCATGTCAGTTTTGTAACTGAGTGACTGTGCCCTTTTGCAGTCTCAAAAGCTTGAAGAAGCCACTGTCCTTTTCCTTGCGAAATGACAGTTTTTGGATCCCTTCCCCCCCACCCCCCCTTTGCTTTTGGGGACGGACCCGCTCTGGGAGGGAGGCTGACAGGAAGTGTTGGCCTGTGGGGTCCCTTCCAGCTCCCAAAATTGTGGAGGGGTGTTATTATGGCTCCAGGTTGAGGGTGGGGGTTGCAAGCGCTTTCTCAAATCAGCATATTCATCTTTCTAAGTTTGGGCAAATAACATTTGGGGCTTCCTTTCCAAATGCCCAATTGCTGTCAGAAGATTTTTGTATTAATAGCTTTTAACTTGGCCCTTGACCTGATAAAATCTCCCTCCGTATCTTTCTCTCTAGTCAGCTTAATATCCTCCCACCCTCAAAAAGGATCAGGGGCTTTTGCCAAATGAAAGAAACTTAGTTTTCAGTTCAGGGTGTTTATGTTTTTGATAACATGTATCTGCCTCATCATTTTGCAGTAAATCAGACTGAAGGAGTGATAAGTGGATAATTTGAGAGTTCTCTGGATTGAAAAGGCCGGTCCAAGTCCAATTCCAGTGTTTGACTCACAGGAAAAATCTATTTCCAGTCTCACTTGTGTCCTGCTGCTAATATTTTAATTATTTACAGTATATTTTTATTATATTTTATTATACCTTTCACTGAGAAATTTAGGGATTTTTCCTCCCCATTTTCTTGAGAGGCAGATGAGTTGTACTTTGAACTCAGTGAATGGAAAAGTTGGTTTGTGCAAAATGTAGCCCAATGTCTGATTAACCAGGGCAATTCTCACTGGCCTCAGTGATTTTCTCTTGTTTGTCTGAAATTGGGGCTTTTTTTTTTTTCTTTTTAAAGGTAAGATTGACTAGTTACGGAATGATTCGGTATAGTGGTTAAAACAACAAAGTGAAATGGGAGAGCAGGTTTCACTTGGACTCTCAGAGCATAAGTGAAAATTGTAGGGAAAAATTCTTACTATGTGATACTTTTAAAAATTGTATAAATGCCTCATTCTATGCGTCCAAATTTCTAATTTTGAGCTCTCCCTCTCCCAGATAAGTAGAATGCCTTTTCACTGCATTCGGAGTCTCAAAATGTTTTCTCTAATTTGTAAATCTTATAAAGCAGTTAGTTATTGTAGGAGAAATTGTTTTTTTTCTTGTTCCCCAGCCTGCTTGTTACAGCTTGTACAATCTTCAAAAATACCCTATCATTTTTAGGCTCTGGGTTGATTTTCCATTGTCCTGAAGGATATAAAGAGAGGTCTGGAAATAATGGGTGGTTAGGATATCACCCTATGTCTAATGCAGAAAAGCTTCCAGAATTTCTTACCAATCCCTTCCAAGATATTCTGCTAGATACCCATGGCTCTCCAAAGCAAAAACAAGGAGCGTGGGAGTATGTGGGAGTCTCTTCCCAGAAAGATGGTGTTTTTATGAGCGTTGCCATAAATAGTGATGGTAAAATGGCTGTGTCTTGTATGTGAATCTCTTTAGTGTTGAATAAGCAATATGACCCTCACCAATACCCAGGATATGATGCCAGCTTCTACAGGGTGCTTTGAGACGTTCCCCATCCTTTGTTGTTTACATATTCATGACTGCCGTAAGAGCATCCTTGTGTCACCATGCGTGAGCCCATTGTCATGTGGTAAAGGATTCTGGTTCCTACTGTTATCCCAGCTGGTGAGTGTGACCAGGGCCAAATATGACTGACCTACTATCTGTGGATTGCACTTGGAACAGCCATTTGGATGCTTCCTAAGATTGTGTCACACTTGGATCTAAACAGGCATGGTCGAGATACTCAATTTGGACTACCATAATTGGTTGAAAGTATAATTATTCTTTTCCTGTCTTCTTTTATTTCTGAATCTGATCTCTCCATTCCCCACTTACCTCCAGGGCATAGGAGGCAGTATAAATTATAGAGTCAAGCCAGTAAAACAGTTTCAAGCTTGTATGGGAATCCTGAGATGGGTGGTCAGGGAAGTTCTGAAAAAACAAAAACAAACCTATAAGAGATGGGCAGATAATATTCACTCTACCTTCAGAAATCATCTCTATTTGTTATTTTTCCGTGCCTAGGAGCTCAGGTTTTTCCCTGTTGAAATTCTACCTAAGCCAGTAGTTCTTAACCTTTGGTGCACACAGAATCATCCAGGGAGCTTTAAAAAAATATGGAAGTACAGGTCCCACTCCAAATTGATTTAATTGGCCTAGGGGTAAGCTTGAGCATTGTAGTTTGTAAAGGTCTCTAATTCTAATGTGTAGCTAAAGGATATTTAAAAAAAAATTCAAACTAGAAAAATAGATGAGTAATAGATAAATAATACACACATTCCTTATCTGGAAAAGTAGAACCAAGTGAAAGGGATCTCCCCTCCAAACTCACATGATGTACCTTAACCAAATCTCATAATACCTGCAGGTGTCTACCGTAATTTACCTTCAGCTTTTAAGCCTGTGGGAACCCTGCTAAAAAAACAGTCTCAAATGTGGTGTTTTACAGTCCTGAGCACAGGGTTTGCTCATTGTACTTGACCTTAAGCCCTCCTGACTTTGAAGTTGCGTGGGAGCCCTTGCTGCTGTGGCAATGAAATGATCAGGAACAGAAATATTGAGAGGTTGCTTTTGGTGCTGAGAGGCCAAGCAGAGTGGGAGAATTCTTCTTTTCACCCTTCCCTTCTTCTGAAGGGGTGGGAGCTCTGGGAACCAGGCTGGGTCCCTCACAATTAAAGGGCCAGGAAGGGCCAAGGAGCTTCAAAGCTTAGGAGACTGTGCCAGTTTTCTTCTAAATCCCTTTAATGATGGGAAATGTTTCTCCAAAGACTCTGTCATTCAGAGGAGGGAGGCTTCCCCCAAGCCATGGGAGGATGGCGTGTGTGTCTAGAGCCCCCACCGAGACAGGAAGGATAGCAGTCACACTGCAGTGAGGAGCAGAGGCTCAGATGGGGTCTGTTTCCTTGGGCAAGTCGCTGAGTTCTCCTGGCCTCAGTTTCCCCCCCAGAAAACAATCTCCCATCTCACTCTCCAGCGACTCCTCAATGCTGGTTGCTCTGTGGTCACTGAGGAATCTTTGGAAGGAGGATATGTCTTGCAAGGGAGGAGAGGGAAGCGAGGGAGGGAGTGTGTGGGTGGGTCGTCCAGCAAAGGTCAGTTTAGGATTGTGATTCTTATAAATAAAACCAATTTCCTGTTGCGAGCTGGAGAGTAGCAGACTTAGCGGGAAATAGAATGCTGTAGGCCATATGAGGAATTCATTTCTGAAGGACTTTTTTAGGACTATGTCTCCAAAGATTGTTAGCAGAGTCCAGAGCCCCTGGCTGGAAACACAAAGGGCTATTTACTCCCATTTGAGAGACAAGTCAACTGAGGCCTATGGAGATTAAGCACTAGTCCAGAAAGTTAGAAATAGGATTTGATGTCCATAACAGTTGGGTTTCTAAATGGTAGAATTCCTGTTCAAGGTTACATTTAGAAAGAAGTGTCCAAAGTCAGTTCAGAATCATTTTTTACTGGTATCCCTGTGGCCTGGAAGGGACTAACTTTTCAGTTAAACACCTTCAGATGTGGGCCTAGCCCACGTCTCCTCCTCCAGGGATCCTCCCCTGACATCCCCTGTGACCCCTCACAGTCTTGACGTAGCCTCATCAATGCCTGGCACAGCATAGGTACTCAATAGATATCTGTTGAATTCCAGTCATCTTATAGCTGTTGCCCCAGCTAGTCTGAACTCCTTCAAGACACAGACTTTGTCTTCCCTCCCCGGTGTCCCTCCCCAGCCCCTGGCACCCTGCCAGGCACATAGTAGGTATCTGGGATGTGATTGGGGATGGGTGAGTGATGGATTCCAGGTAAAGAGGGAACAGATACTCCCTATTCTAGCCCTTGAGAGCAGACCTATATACAAAGGGAAATGAAGCAAGACCTCAAAGCCAAATTCCAGAAGTGGAGATGCAAGCCCACCGAGGCTGCCCTTGGCTGTCCCGACTTGAGCCTTATTTCTGTCTGTTCCAGCACAGGGGTGTTGCTGTCTGGTGGTACAGAGAAGGATCCTGCAGGTCTCTGCTTGTGAGTATGAGCCTGTCTGTGCCCTCTGCAGCAGCTCACCTGCCCTCCAGGGCTCCCGGAGGCGCAGACCTGGCTCTGCCTGTGCTCTGGGTAGATGGCTAAGGGAGGTCATGGAGCTGGGTGCCGGCCTGGGCACTCAGGGGCTTGGGTTCTAATCTGGCTTTTGCCACTAACTCGCTATGCGACCTTGGGCAAGTCAATTAATCTTTCTGGGCCTTGTTTCCTCGTCTGTACGAGTGGGGATAACGAGTACTAATCCGCCTCACAGGCCCCTTGGCGGAGTAGCTTGTAAGAGCTACTGGTAAATATTTTGAGAAGGGGACCACTCAGTTAACACAGGGGAACAATGCCCCAAGACCTCTGTGCTGTGGCTCTGACACCCTCCCTCCCAGTTCCTGCTGCCTCACACTTAATTTGAGCAACACCTCTGTCCAGGGCATGATTTTTTGATGCTGTTGGGAGATCTGAATTGGGGCTGCTTAGCCAGGTCCCAGGCATCCTTGCTTCTCAGAGACAGCACCCATCCATGATTTTCAGAGGAGGAAGAGAAAGGCAAGGAATTGCTTTTACTTTTTTTCCTCATTCATTCATTCTTTTTTTTGGAAACAGAGTCTCAAGCTCTCAGCCTAGGTAGAGTGCTGTGGCATCATAGCTCATAGCAACCTCCAACTCTTGGGCTCAAGCAACCCTCTTGCCTCAGTTTTTCTATTGTTAATAGAGATGGAGGGTCTCGCTTTTGGCTCAGGCTCATCTCAAACCTGTGAGCTCAGCTCAGCTGTCCACCTGCCTCAGCCTCCAGAGTGCTAGGATTACAGGCATCAGCCACCACGCCCGGCCCATTCATTCATTTTTATTCAAGGCTCCCATTTCCCAGATGGAATAGTTTTTTTTGGAAAATGTTTTTTTCTCCCTAAACATTGTTTCTTTTTTGATTTACTCTTTCTTAAGCCTTAAACCACATCCTGGTCCTGGCTGACTTTTCTCTGATGTCTTAGTTAAGTTTACATAGGCAAGATCCTAAATTCTAATAATAGCTTTGGGCCCTTTACTAATTTACTATCACTTGACTCTCACCTCCCTAGTTAGTCTTAAAAACAAACTAACCAAAACCCCCACTGAGGGAAGAGTAGGGAGAAATTGTGTAGAAAAACAGGAGGAGCCGTCTGTATCCCAGAAGCATTGCATCGGACGGGCACAAAGGCAGAACGGGGCGGGGGCGCTTCGGTGTCCCATATCGAGGTGGGAGTTAAGTGTTAGGGAGGAAAAGGGAGGGGCACCCATATCATGGAAGCCCTGCTCAGCTGTTTTTTGGACAGACCCCCGAGTTCTCGTCTTGCTTCCTCAAGCCCCTCTGGAGCACTTCAATGGCAGCTGCAGTGCTGGTGGGGGTGGTGAACTTGTACGGAAGCTGAAATCAGCCTTCTGCTTATGATTAAACCAAGAAAGGAGAGTCAGCTGTTGGCTCGGAGAGAGCAACCTGCCATGTGCCGGAAGTGAATGTACACAGCGCTACGCTTAGAAGTAGCTTTCTCAAATTGGGTGACTGTCCGGCTTTGCTGGGGACTTTCTTGGTTTTATCACTGAAAGTCCCGCATCCTGGGAAAACCCTCAGTCCCAGGCTAGCTCAGATGGTGGAGACTACCGTCCCTTCCCAGATCTGAAGCTTTGAATAAAGCTTCTAAATCAGAAATTCGGTTTCTCCATAGCAAAGAGGAGGTAGGGCCCATCGCTTTGTCTCTTTGACAAGAAAGTGAAAGTTGAAGACTTAAAAACTAGCAGATCTTAGCTAAGCACTAGTGATACACAGCAGTATCTAAGTGAAGGAAACCAGACGCCCAGCCCTCCACGCTGATTCCATTGACACGACGTTGAGGAAAAGGCAAAACCATAGGGAAAGAAAACAGCCCGTGGTTGGCAGGCCTAGTGCTGGGCCAGGAGTGAACCCCAGAGGGACATGAGGGACATTTTTGGAATGATAGAAATGTTTAATAGCTTCACTTTGGTGGTGGTTACACAGTTACATATTTGTCCAAACTCAGAGCTGGACAGTTAGCAGAGCATTCTCTTTTCTTGGTGTAAATGACACCTCCATAAAGCTGACTTTTAAAACCACCCGAGCAGCTTGTGATGCTGTGGTAGAGGATGAAGGATCCATCAAGCTCAAGGTTCGTCGTCACAGGTTGTAAATAGCAGCTGAGTCTTGGCGTGGCTGTGTCTATGTGGTGCTGGAGGTGCCGCAGAAGACGGTGAGGAATTCTCCACAATAAAGACTGAGGGCTCATGGCCGGTGGCATCCGAAATGCCTGTGGCTTTTCCGTGAGGCATACTCGGGGTGACGGCGGAGCCCCTCCCTCCGTTAGAGAAAAGGAAAAGCAACTCCCTTAAAGACCAGGCAGCAGAGGATCATGGAATATTGGAACATGAGCTCCAGGTCCCCACCATGGGGACTCTCCTGCTACCCACACATGGATCTAATGAATTAACTTTGGCAGACTTTCTGCAAGTCATATTTTTGCCAGTAAAGTTATTGAGTTGGAATTGAGTACCCAAGTCTGCGCCATAATCATTTCCTGGTTGACTTTTTGTTTCTGGCGGTCCTGCTTGTGTATGCTAGTAAGGATTGAGGTTGAGGGAGGAGGGGACCCATGATTTATCAAAATAATGCACCTAATCCTGTGTGATATAAACAGTTTTAGTCCTCTGGTTACGAGGCAGGAAGAAGCCTCATGATGAAAGGACCGGGTTACCAGCTCTCATTACCCCAGGCCAGAGGACCAGACTGTAGAGTCTCCCAAGAATGAGGGAGTATCACTCTGTGAGTCCTTATGGAGTCCTAAGAGCTGGGAGGTAGCCTTTTTTTTAAAACAATCAAACCCCCAGGTGAATTCTGTCTTCTGTCTGGCCGTGTGCCCTTGGCAGCTGGGTCTCTGTTTTTGTGTCTACATTAAGCTCAGCCTGTTGGAAGGTTGTGGAACTTCTATCCATGAGGACCATCTGGGCCCAGGTCACGTTCAGCTGTGAATTACAGGGGAGAATTTCACACATGCAGCTCTCTTTAATCACAACCTATCCAAGCCACTGTCACCCACAAAGGCAATTCTTGGATGTTCTGGAAGAACGACAGGCTAATAGCCAGTGCAGTCCTCAGTTCTAATAGTTTTAACCTTGTTAGGGGTATGGGGTGGAGCTTGAAGAGGCAGGAAGTATTTTTCGTGCTTATTTGAAGCGAAACCTCTGTGAGGCAGGATCAGGCCAGGCTTGCGGCTGATCTGCCTAAGAAGGTTCAGGTGTAGGGCAGCCTCAGGGCCCACTTCTATTAATAGTTTGAGTGCAAGGCTGGAAGGGCTGCCTTGTGCAGAAGAGGAGCAGGGGGCACAGGGGTGGGGGGCTCCAGATGCTTCTCTACCTGGACTGCAGACTCCGGTGCCACCTCCCCAGGCTGCCTTGGCACACTGACATCCCTTGGGGTTTGGGGGACTGTCTTCGTCTTCCTGTGAGACCAACAAGTGGGAATCCTGCCATTTCCTTCCATCCTCCACCTCCCTTTTTTTTCTCCTCCAGTTTTTACACAACAGGATTTATTCATGTTCACTGTATTCGAGTTCCCAGATGGGGGGAGAAAAAAAGATTGTGTTGAATGAGCTTATTGTTTGGAGGTTTCACTGACTTCTTTTATTTATTACCCATAGGCCTAGAACATATTGAGCTGATTTACTAAAATTCAAATCGAGTCCTTTTGGAAGGAACGCTGGTAGGGTGCTCGGTGTCCCTGGTGTTAGGGTGGGACTTACTGGTGCATCTTACCCTCATCTTCATGGTCTTGAGTCTGCTTGGGGGCAGATTCTCAGTTACCATCCCTGATTCCTTATGAGCTTGCAGTGGTCACCACCCTGCTACCCTTTGCATTGTTGGGACTTCTGTGGCACCCCTTCTGGTATGTTCTTTTAAGAAAAAAAGATGGACACCACCATTAGGTACAATGGTTAGCAGAAGCCCCTTGTGGCTTCTGATTGGCTGTTTCCTACACATGTGGGCGGAAACAAAGGATGTGAATTGGCATATCTGGGGCAGAAGCAGCAAGGATCGAACAGCCTCACCCTTGCTGCTCAAAGCCTGATGCAGGGCAGCTGGTCCTTGCCGGACGTGGCAGAATCGGATTTCACGTCTTCAGAATGGTATAGTGATGGGAGGCCCCAGAATTGTGACTGGGGATCATGGCTTGTTTGAGGTGAAGTGTGATTGTGTAGCTGTGACATGGTTGCCCTGTGATGGCTTCAGGTGTCTGGAGCCCTTGGAAATCTGAGGAAGCCATTGCAAGTACTTGAGCTAAGTGAAGCCCGCTCTTGCTGGAGTTGGTAGTTCAAGCCAGTAACATCCCAGATGCTCTGAATGTTAGCCTGGGGCACAGCAGGTAGGGTGGGTCCCCCAGCACATGTACAAGTGTGAGTGCTGGGGGCTTCTGGGTGCCTCTCGGGCACAGGACGCTAGTCCTGCCCAGCAGTGGACTCTCTTTCTCTAGCTTGCTCCCTCTGCCCCTCTCTCCTCCCCCCCCACCCCCTTGCTTGCTCCCTCTCCCCTCTGTCCTCCTCCTCTCTCCCCCTTTCCCTCTTCTCTCCTCCTCTCTCCCCCTTTCCCTCTTCTCTCCCCCTTCTCCTCCTCCTCCCCTCTTCTTCTCCTGTTCTCCCCTACTCAACTTCCAACTCCTTTTCCACTCTGTTTCTTCCTACTAATCCCATTCAGACCTCTTGGGTCTTGAGTCCAGGAAAGGTATTCCCACTGAAAAGAAGGGACGGAGCTCTCCAGCCTCATCCCCAGGTCTCCGGTAGTCTCATGCTCTCAAATAGCCATGGCTAGAACTTCAGGCTTCCCGGGGAGAGGCCAGTGACCTCAGAGTCGGGGCTGGGGACTGGGCCTTGCTCTCAGGATCTCACTCCCACCTGGAAGGGGAGATGTGGGTGGGAATTTATTCTCAGGGGCCCTGTTAAAGTTGCTGCTTTAACAGGCCCTAGAAGGAGTCACTACTGTAAATAATCCCACCTCTCCAACCCTCAGGGACTGAGCGGCCTGCTCACCCTGGGACCTTGCCTGCTGTCCAGCCTGACTAGTGCAGGTTAGTGTCACAGTGACCAGGGTCCCAGGAGAGGGAGCACTTATCCTTCCCCTCCCGTCCTCTAACAGCACTGTGACCTCTAGACCCCTGAGGGGTGGAAGCAAAGTCCTCGCCTCCCATTGCCATTCCAAGTTCCTTGGAATCCAGTATCAGAGGGGCTGGTGCTGGCATAGGGGGAGCATGAGAACATGGCTGTTGTTTAGATAAAACTTCCAGCATGAAGGCTCAACATTGACTAAAATAATTTTTCCCATTGACCTCCTGGCTTCTCAGCGGGTAAGCGCACATCTCCCGGCTGTCTGATGTTGGTTTGGTGTATGTAATTGTAAACAGTTCTGGCTGGGAGCAAATCTCCAAGAGTTATGGGATCCAGGTGTCACTCCTGACTTAACCACGCACTGGTTCCCTCGAGAGCAGAAAGGCTGTTTTGTTTTCAGGGAGAATTTGGGCTGTTGCTTTTGAGATCAAATCCTTCTGAAGCGTGACTCTATGCCCCCCACCCAGCCCCCAGCCTCCAGGTCTTCACTCCCCACTGAAAAAGGCTTTGAGGACTCTATTGGTAAAACTCTTGGCGTGGGAGTTTTTGCTTCTCTGAGCGGGAGGTGAGGGCTCGAAGCCTTGAGTGTTCTCAAGTATTCAGGGAGCCACGAGGAGGTTCCTCTTTAAGGCTGAGGGCAAACTGGTGCCCACTTCTCCGTGTGAGAACAGGGGTCTTGCTAGTCGGGGCAGGAGCATGGGCTTGGGTCTGTGTCAGCCTGGTTTCTTGGCCACAGCTGGGCTCCTGACGCAGAACCTGTGAAAGCAGGAGCCTCTTGTCTTAAGCAGGAGGCCTCAAATGAGTGAAGTGGCTTTGGACACTAAATTACCTCTTTTTCCCACAACAGACTTGAGTATCCCGGAGCAAAACTAGCCTGAAGCCCAAGGGGTTGTGCTGGAAAATGCCTTTGGTAGTTTAGGGAAACCTAACTGGGGCCTGGCTCCCTCTTTTCTTTGCAGTCTAAGCATTTACTTTACAGGGATGAGGGATGACTGGGGCCCCTGTGTTGGCAGAGGGCAGGCCTCAGATGATAATCTACCTCATTTTCTTGAAATTCCCTCAACCTATTTACTTAATGCCCTCACAGCATAAGACTGTTGTCCTGGCTCGGCGCCTATAGCTCAACCGGCTAAGGCGCCAGCCACGTACATCTAAGGTGGCGGGTTCAAATCCCCAGCCCGGACCCGCCAAACAACAATGACGGCTGCAACCAAAAAATAGCCAGGCGTTGTGGCGGGCGCCTG
>NW_003852416.1:7427340-7473595 GCF_000181295.1 Otolemur garnettii
CCAGGGGGACAGCTTGAGGCTCTGTCTCAAAAAAAAAAAAAAAAAAAAGACTGTTGTCCTATAACAAGATTTATTTTCCTGCTGGGAAGGCTGAGACAGTTTGGAGGCAAGAATCTGAGCGTGCTTAGGGCCCCTGTTCTGATTCTGGGGCAGGCCTCCTCTTTGCCCTCGTGCCCGGCTGACGAGTGCACACAGATTTCTTCTCTGGTTGGGAAAATAAATAAGGGGAGACACACAGCTTGGAGAAAACTATTCTCTACAAAGGGCTCTTTAAAAATTACCGTTATTACCATAATGCACACCTATGGTGCATCTTACAAGGGTACATGTGAAATTTACTAGGTGTAGAATATAAATGTCTAAACATAATAACTAAGAAAATGCCATGAAGGCTGTGTTAACCAGTTTGATGAAAATATTTCAAATTGTATATAAAACCAGCACATTGCACCCCATGATTATATTGATGTATACAGCTATGATTTAATTTAAAAAATTACCATTATCAAGTGTGAAAATGGTTTAGATTTAGGAGGAAACAGCTGGCTGGCAGGGATCCTGGTGGGGTCTTGGGTAAGATTCTGTGGTATCACTAATGACTTTATTCAGTACATTTCCGGCACAAGCACAATTGGCCTTTGGAGAATTTTGTGGCTGAGAACTGAGGCCAGGAAGGGGAAAGTCTCATTTCCCTCAGGACAGTCTAGACCTGTCCAATTGATGTCTTTTATATACCTTGATAGTTTAACAAGGATGCGCACAGCCCTTTTCTTCCCAGGATTCTCTGTTTATGGGTTTCTCTGAGACTGCAATACATTGCTTTCCTAGCTAAGGCAAGCCTAGATTTCTTAAGGCTCCTAAACCAGGGCCTGTCCTTGAACGAAGGTGGTGTTTAGAGCAGCTCACCAGACGCTGTGGGGAGAGCAAGGAGGTGTGGTGTCCCTGGTATTGCATTGGACAAGGTCCGAGCCCCTCTGCACTTGGCCCACACCTATTTGCCCACCCTCTGAGGTGGTTCCTCACTTCACTCTGTAATGCAGACATAGTGGACGACTCCTGGTAGTTCCCAGCTTGGGCTTTTGCAGGTGCTCGACTGTTGGCCTGAAATGCCCTCCCTTTAGGCTGCCTGGTGAGGTTATTTGTCAAGGCTCACTCAGCCTTGACCTTGGCTCTCCCAAAGCCCTTAACCCTCACTGCACCTTACACAGTCTTCCCTGGTCATGGTCAGCGTGTCTATGCTGTAGCTGATGGAAAGCCTGTATTTCTGGTAGACTGTGAGTGGCTTAGGAATCAGAGGCGGTGTTCCTTATGTCCACAGTACCTAACCCTAGGTGGGAGTGCTCGGGAGACAGGAATTGAATGATAGAGAAATGGTTGCTGCCCTCAA
The DNA here is from genome assembly GCF_000181295.1 of Otolemur garnettii. Lineage (NCBI taxonomy): Eukaryota > Metazoa > Chordata > Mammalia > Primates > Galagidae > Otolemur > Otolemur garnettii. The sequence goes on from NW_003852416.1 coordinate 7,428,728, forward strand.
GTTTGTTTTCTTAGAATTTTTATTACAATCAAAGTTAAGGGCTCTGATTATCCGTGGGGACCCTGGACAAAGTTAGTAGCTGGCAGAAAGTGGGGAGATATTTACAATGTCTAAAACCTTTAAGGGTTTACCATTTGGGACATACAAGGAACTACTGCAGATCAATAAGAAAAATGAAAGTGGATTAAGGGTATGAACAGAATTTATAGGTGAGACTCAGTGCCCATAGCTCAGTGATTAGGGCGCCAGCTGCATACACTGGGGCTGGTGGGTTCAAACCGGGCCTGGGCCTACTAAACAACAGTGACAACTACAACAAAAAAATAGCTGGGCATTGTGGTGGGCACCTATAGTCCCAGCTACTTGGAGGCTAAGGCAAGAGAAGCACTTAAGCTCAAGAGTCTGAGGTTGCTGTGAGCTGTGATGCTACAGCACTCTACCAAGGGCAACATAGTGAGACTCCGCCTAAAAAAAAAAAAAAAAAAAAAAAGAATTTACAGGTGAAAGAAGACTCCAGAAAGTTAACAAGCATTTGAAGAAAGAAGTGCTTGGCTCCTGTAGGCATGAGAGACAATCTCCAAAACACCCAGTAGGCTGGCGGAAATGAGAAGGCTGGACAATGCCACGTATTTGCAGGGATGTTGAGATGGATGGTCCTCATGCCCTGCCAAGTCTGGAGGGTATTCTGACTCTTCCTAGTTGCATCAGATATGCACTGACCATACGACCAAGACATTCCTAAAGAAAGGTCCACGAGGGTCGGGGTTGCATGTGATCCCTGCAGTGTTATTTGTCGTGGCAGAGAGTGAGAAGCAGAGTGGGCACCTTGGGAGAGGAAACAGATAGACGCACGTCAGGGAGAATCAGGCAGCAGAAGCAATGCATTGGATGTCCAGCCAGCAACATAGACAGCTCCTTCAGATGTAGTGCTGATGGAAAGGTAAGAAGCAGGGGACGTTTGACAATAGCATTTATAGCCAGTAAAATTACATAAATCAGTACACATTAAGCAGGACACATACTAACAGAAAGGTACATATTAAAAAGATGATTGTTGGAGGAGGATGACGGAGCGTGGGGAAGAAGGGGAAATTGGTGAGAGTTTGCCTACGGCCTGCTGTCAGTACCAAGAGCCAAGTTGCAGTGGAATTTGGTGTAGTGAAAGCAACACTAGAAGCTCTAATGGGGTGCCGTGGAAAGATGGGGGGAAGACCCCTCTTACCCCCCAGAAAAGTCATGAGGTGGGTGTTTTCTTTTTATTAATGGCTGGACTGTCCAAGACCCTTTGTCCATGAAGCTGTGGTAACAGACTATCCTTACATTTGCCTCCAAAGCTTGCACTTGACTGTCCGGGCTGTAGTGGTAGTTAGCAGTCTGGCCATCGTTGCCGAGGGAGGGGATGCTTGGGTAAGGGCTGGCTTCTCATAGCCGTGTAATTTTTCATTCTCCTCCAGCCACTCTGAGTGCCTGAGCTCTTAGTCATCTTTGGGTTCACATCCCTAAGTACAGGTCATGGCTGAGAGCCAGCGTTCAAATGTTTGTCAGATTGAATAGAATGCAGAATTGGGTTTTTCCAGCAGCTGATTGATGGGACACTAAATCACTAGCCTCTGTGATCTAAGAGTCCACTTGCTCTTCTCCACCGGGTAGATGGGAATATCCACTCAAAACCAAACAAGATCAGCTGCCTCTCTCTCTTCCTTCCCACTGGGTCTATGTGATCTTGGCCCCCGACATTTTTCCCCATCATTTCTGTTTCTAGTTAAAATAATAGTTTCTTTTATGTATTTTAAAAAATCCTTTTTGAGATTCAAGATTAAGAGCCATTCGGGTCAGATGGCCAGTGCTCCGTCTGCTTTGCCCAGTGCTGTTACTCATCTGGACCCAGGAGGCAGGACCTGGGGCTGCCTGAGGACCTGTGAGCATGGGCAGGAGAAGAGCTAACCCTTTTGGGGCTGGGCTTGGCAGGGGGGCAGCAGATCCAACTGCGTTTAAAGCCAAGAACTAACACCTAAGGTTTGCAGAAAATGGCAGAATCCCGAGGTTGGCGGTCGTGGTTTCACTCTATTCCCACAGTTCTTTCTCACACACTGTGTGTTGTGTCTTGATGTCTCTTCCTTTGAGCTGTTTTTCATCTGGCCTGTTCATTTACTGACAGTGTTTCATTTCTGCCCCATGTCTTTGGACCTGTATTTCCCATCCTAGGTCCCCTGGAATGTTGACACCTTAAGTGGTGGGACAGTAAAGACCTTCATTTCTGTTTTCTCAAGTTCAAGTATCAGGCTCAGTATCCTTTCCAGTTCAAAGGATTTGTGGTTTTGTAAATAGCCCCTTTGCATGGAAGAAATGCTATGTGTTCCCACAGTGTGCATTTTTTGAGCTATATTATATGCCAAGTGTTATCTAGGTGCTGAGATCAGCTGGGCACAATATGGATGAGGGCCCTGTCCTCATGGAGCTTATTTCCTTTCTTTCATTCCTTCTCTCCCTCCCTCCCTCCCTTCCTTCTTTTTGTTGAGACAGAATCCCACTCTGTTTTCTGAGCTAGAGTGCCTTGGCCTTAGCCTAGTTCATAGTTCACAACTTTAGGCTCCTGGGCTCAGGCAGTCTTCCTGCTTCTGCCTCCTGTGTAGCTGGGACTACAGGCATGTGCCACCACACCCAGCTAATTTTTCTGTTTTTGGTAGAGATAGGCTCTTACTCTTTCTCAGACTGGTTTTGAACTCCTACCCTCAAGTAGTCCTCCTGCCTCAGTCTCCCAGAGTGCTAGCGTTACAGGTGTGAGCTACCTCACCTGGCAGTAGAGCTTATTTCCTAGTGGAGGAAAGCAGATAACCAACAAGCAATCACAGCTGTGAGGATACTTCCCTAGAGTGATGCCATGTGAAAAAAGAAAACAGGTGTCGTGGGTGGTGGGGGTGTCTGGCATTAGTTGGGGGAGTCATGGAGTATCTCTGAGGAGGTTGCATCTGGATTGAGACCTCAGTGGAGAGGAGGACCCTGCCATGTGGAGAAGGAGGCCCAGGGAAGAGCGAGTGCAAAGGTCCTGAGGCCACCACAAGCTAGAATGGTGTGTTCATGTCTGTCTGTGGGAGTGGGAAGGGGCTTGTCACTGAGAGGGAGGCTGCAGAGAGGCGACTTGGCAGAGTGGGGCCATGCAGGGAGCTTGGCTCTTACCCTGAGAACGCTTCACATGCAGTGAGACTTGGCTGCCCTGCCACCAGCTGATTGGCCACTGCCTCTTCCAAATGGGGGGTTACCCCCAGGTAGACTATTTTGGATTCAGAAGTGTCTTGTATCCATAGAAAAAATCCGAGCATATCCGAAAATAACATCCTCCTTCATCCTTTTCCAAAAGGTCAGAAAGTGACCTGTTGCAGTTGTTCACATCTCACTGAAGGGGGTCCTGGGGTGTGAGAGGCATCGGGTACTCATCAGGGCAGGGGTAGGAAAGTCGCCTGAGACCCCCGAATATCCTACGTCCTCCCAGGAGTTTGAGGTTCCTGTGACTAGGCTGGGGCCAAGGCACTCTTGCCTGGGTGACAGAGTAAGACTGTCTCAAAAAAAAAAATAGAGAATATAAGCTCCACGAGGGTAGGGACTTTGTCCATGCTGTGCCCAGCTGTTCTTAGCCCCTGGACAGCATTTGGCATGTAGTGAGGGCTCCTGTGCAAAGGGGGTGTTTACAAAACCACAAATTCTTTCCAAGGAAGGACGGCAACTTTTTGACCTCTGACCGTCCAGTGTCTCCCAGTTGCTTCTCCCCATAAGAGGAGTTGGATGCTTCATTCCCCCGTGGTTTAGACTGTCCGAAGTTTGTGTCTGGTTGTTGGGAACGTGATAATGTTTTAAAGTTTGAGGGTTTGGCTATGTGCAGCCGTGGTTCACATGAAGCCTAGACGCTTGACACCTTGGGAAAATGCTGTTTCTAAACCTGTTTCTTCATCTGGAAGGGGCTGATACCCTGTCCCTGGGCAGTTCCTAGGATGGAGTGAAATTTTGGACCTAGTGAGCTTGATGGTGGGTTCAGCACATGGTCAGAGCCCCACAGGGCCGGTTGGTGGTGGTAAAACAAGACACTGGGCTGAATTTGCCACGGCTTTGCTGCATTCATTTCTGACGCCGACAGCCCTGCCCGTGCTCTCAGTGACGCTGCCATGAGCCTTTGTGCCGGGATGGCTGAGCCATTAGCCGAGTCACTAAGGAGGGTCCATTTCTGAAACATCAGCATGAAAACATAGCATCTCATTAGTCCTTTCTCATCTAACCTCAGTTTTCCCCACGTACGATAACCACCACTCTCCTCATGACACAGACTTGTCTTGATCTTGTTGGGAAGATCACTGAGAAACCATGCAGAGAAGTATTTTGAAGACTGGAAATCCCATAAAAGATGGCCACTCAGCATCGCGTTGGGGATCGCAATTCTGGGCTAAGGGAAGCCCATAGTGCTACCACAGTTATTGCTAATTTGCTCCTAATTCTCAACCGCGGAGTGTTTACAGCCAGACTGTGGGCTCTCCTGGTCATGGAGACCCAGAGTGGGGTGGAACTGTGCTCAGAATTGGCTGATGAGATGAGCAATGAAAGATAGGATCGCAGTGGACAGGGACGTGAAGAGTCAATCGAGGATTCAATCAGGCCGGGGAGGTTCATCCCAGTCCTTCAACTAATGGACCCTTCCATGCCAGGGTGGCCATCTGCAGTGTGAGTACCCTTATTCTGAAAAGCATGAGGGTTGGTCAGCCCTTTGCAATCACAGAATCAGTGTCCACGTGGCCCCAGCACTAGTTGCAACTCCAGGACATCTGCTCAGAGATGGGCTGTTGCCAGGCATGCCAGGCTTTGTCCAGTCGCTCCCTGGCTACTGCCTTTTGGAGTGGTCATGGGGTCCCACTGGGCCCAAGGAGCCCCTGGGCCTCCTGGCAGCTGCTGTGGGGCAGGCGGAGCTGGCTGTAGCCTAGGTAGGGCAGGACTGCTTGGGACATGTCCATCTCCCCCTCTCTCCCACTTCTAGCACTGTCCCTGACAAAGGGAGAGCCCCACCTGTCAACTTGGACCCTTATCACTTCCTCTGGCCTGCAGCTGCTGCCCTCTTGATACTAAATGGTCTATCACTATCAAGAGTGATTATTAAAAATAATTCATGCTGGTACCTTTTACTTTTCATTTCAAAATATGTTCCATCATTTCCTTTCGAAAACATCCCAGCAAGGGTGTCAGAAGTCCTGTGACAGCCATTTTCTCCATGGGGTAACTGGTAACTGGGAGCCTGAGCCCTTGCCTGTCACACTGCTACTTCTGAAAAGTGGCTTTCAGACTCCAGGTAAGCCCAGCCTGGCGGCCCACATCTGACAGTGGCACGCTCACTGTCCAAGTCCCTCCCGTGGGCATTTTCTACTCTTCTTCTCAGTGCATACCCGGAGACTCCTGAGAGATGGTGCTAAGAACCTGAACTGCCAACTCCTACCCTCTACCTGGTATCTGTGGCCTCCTGGTGTAGCTGAATGCCTGCGAGGGTTTCAATAAGAGCATTTTAGATCCTTCACTGACGTTTTTGGCATTACTTCACTCAGGGAGAAGGCCCCTGGAATGCAGGGACCTGTTCTCCTGAGCTAGGCTGAGCTAAGAATGTTAATAAAGGGCTTCCCAAAGCTTTTCCATCAGACACTTTCATCTTATTCCAGGCTAAGAGAATCAGAACCGGGTGTGGGGTGGAGAGAAAGGGATTTAGCAGTAAGTATAATTATTCTTATTCTGATGATGGAAGAAATTGAGGCTGGATGTTGAGGCCAAAGGTAACTCACGCAAAAGTTCACAGCCAGCCAGCCAGGCAGGACCCAAACCCAGCTCCATCTGAATCTTGAGTACTTTCTGCTGTCTAGTCAAGCTTGATCTCTGTCCTCAGATGGTTTCAGACTTTGCCCACAGCCACATTTGGATCTGAGGTTCAATGTCAAGTCCTTCAGGTGCAGTCCAGCCATCTTGATATTTACCTTTAGAATGAAGAGGAAGATTCTCCAGTGTCACTCACAGATAAGGCTTAGGACTCTGGCTTTCTCTGAAGAGCCCTGGCCTGATGAAAAAGTCTTCCTAGAAGGGGGCTTCTCTGTGTGTCCAGCTTCTGGGAGTCCTGTCTCAAAGGACAGGTCCTTTGGTCCAGCCAGGCCTGGTCCAGCCAGGCCTTTGCTCATGCAGCTCATGCCACTGCCACCCTCTACCTGCCCAGTCACACCACCAGCCTGTCCTCCTGACAGCCATCTGGGCTCCCTTGTGGCCCTGGGGCTCATATCTGTGGGATGTCCCATCAGCAGTTCACTCCTCTGGCATAGGTGGGTCTCTGTTCCAATGTCCTTGTCTTGTCTCCATGGCTGGTGTTACTGTCCCTAAAATGTTCAGCAGTGTGTTTAGAACATAGGTGGGCATTCACTTTGTTCCCTCTTAATTCCCAGGAGTTTCTGATGAGTGTCCCATCTGCCCCTGGCATCCAGGCCCAGGCCTTCCAGAAGTCCCCATTAAGTATGTGGGCCCAGCACTGCTGTGCACACGTGGACTATCCAGAGAATCAAGGCCTGGTCCCCAGCCATAGGGCACAGCTCCTGGCCAGTGTGCTAGTCATGACCTGGGCGTAGTCCTCCCTGTGGGCCTACAGGGGGTGTAGCCAGGGCTGCTGTGCTCCTGGGGCGCCTTAACCGTGTGTGATTAGAGGGATGGTCATGGAATCTGGCTTGGCAGGGAAAGGTGAGCATTTGTCCTGTTTCTTACAATTTAGAAGAAAAGGTAAGTGTGGATATTCTTGCTTGAAAAATAAATCTCCCTACAGGCAACATCCAGCCACACGCCGTTAGAGCCCAACAGCTGTCTCGCATTTGTTGGCAAATGTTCCCGGTGATGAATGTCCTCCATCCACGCTCGCAGCCAGCCCTAAATGGAGGCTTTGGACAAGTGTGGGGGAACAATGGCCCTTCTCAGAGTGCCCACAGCACACGCTCCCAATGAAGTTGGTTCATCACTTGGAGCAGGCTCAGGATGCAGACAAGATGCCATTGACTGAGCCACGAAGGCCCAAGCAGCCGTGGAGAGGGTGCGGCTGGAGGCAGAGGGAAGGATGGGGCGCATGGTGGCTGAGAAGGGCCCAGGATAATCAGCAGGTGTGCTGCACTTCCTAAATGCTGTCTTTTAGAAATTTCCATACAGCGTGATAGGTCGTCCTCTTGACATATTTGCACAAACTTCTGTAGTCGTCATGGGATCATAGGGTTTGGGAGGGGCTGGTCCTTCTGGGGCAGCCACTGTCATCAGATGGGCTTGGATGCTGGGGCTGATGGAGCTGGCGGGATGAAGCCAGGACCATAACTGGGAATCTGCTTCATCATTCCTGTAACCAGGTGGGAGGGGGAAGGGCATGATTGAGAAGAAGAGAAGATGAGCTGGGGGTACAGGTGGATGGAAGGAGTGAGGGCTTCTGTCTGCTCCAGGACAGGTATCTGCAGCCCTCACCTCCTCCAGGCTCTGCTTCCCTTTCCCTCTCTGGTTGTGTTTTCCCGCAACTTTCCAGAGCAAAGAAAAAGGGTCAGATTTCCAAGCTGGTTGGGCCCAACTGGGAAAACTGTTTTTCTTTCTTCTTTTTGTTATTTTTGTTTAATCAGATGGGGTTATTTAAAATAATTCAAAATAGCATAAACAACAGCTACACATTTCAAATTGCTACTTCACCTTGCAAGGAGTGCAATGTAGTAATTTTACATCTATATTTTTATGGCAAAAGTCATACATGCTTATTACAAAGTATGCCTATGTGGCAGAAATTTATCATGTGGACTGTGAGAATCCCTAGAATTCATTCCTGGGTGATGGTGTCTCTGAGGGATGTATTCATCCAGATATTTTCTCTCCTTTTCAGAGATCCTAACCATCTCCCTCTCTCTCTCTCTCTCTCTCTCTCTTTTTCTTCTCTTGCGTTCTCCCTTCCTCCTTTTTCTCCTCTCCTGACCCTGGCCCTTTGTGTCTTTTTTCTAACCCTATGTACCAAATTCTAAGATGCAAAAAAGTACAGTGAAAGGTAAGCCCCCTGGGGCCCCTGCTGGAGCAAGCACCTGTCCGATTTATTAAATATCCTTCAGGACAGCACCCACAAAAAACAGCCGTGCATGTATAATTCTTCCTCTTTCCTCCAAATGGAACATACCACTGTGGATCTTCTTATCTCTTGGTATATTATCATTTACATATTTATGGGGTAAATGTGAGCTTTGCATACCTGGAGTGTGTAATGATCAAGTCGTGGTATTTGGGTGCCCATCTCCTGGGCATTTATCATCTCCATGCATTGCTATTATTTCAAGTTCTCTCTTCTAGTTACTTGGAAATATACATAATATTGTTGCTAGGTATCATCTCTAGTCTGCTATCAAATATGAGAACTTATTTCTTTTACTGGACATTTGTACCACTAATCAGTCTCTCCTTTTTTTATTTTTGAGACAGAGTCTCACTTTGTCACCCTCGGTAGAGTGCTGTGGTGTCACAGCTCACAGCAACTGCAGTCAGCCCACCATAATGCCCATCTATTTATTCTTGTTGTTGTTGTTGCAGTTGTTGTTTAGCTGGCCCAGGCAGGGTTCGAACCCACCACCCTCTGTGTATGTGGCTAGTGCCGTAACCACTATGCTGCACGTGCCAAGCCTAGCCATTCTCTCCTTTCCACCCCCAGCTCCCGCACCAGTCGTTGTTGTCTATCACTCTATCCTCTCTGTCCAAGAGATCGAGTTTTTTAGCTCTGCCATGAGTGAGAGCTGACATTCTCATTTAAGTCAAGGATGTGTCTTAGAGCTCGTTCCCGGTAGGTCAGCTGTGCTCTTTGTACTTCTGCTCAGTGTTTCCTTGATTATAAACACAGTGTTCATAATCCTTGGGTATTTAAGGCCTTCCCTGTGTCTGTCAGTCCTTTGCCATGATAGACAATGCCACCAGGAGTGTCAGAGTGTCTGGTTCCCCAAACCTGCATCAACACAGTCTGTCACCAAACTTGACCAGGTTTGCCCCTCAGGATGGACAAAGCTATCTCTTCATGTAATCTCTTCCTGGCTTGATTTACATTTCTTTGAATGAAGTTGAACATATTTTCATATGTTTAGGAGCCATTTTGTGTATGTGTGTGTACAACCTGGACATGCATTTTCTATTTTTCTGTTAGATTATTGTCCATTTAAACTTAACTTTGTAGGAGCTTTTGAAATCGTTTAGTGGTCTCCCCTGCCTCCTCAGCCCAAAGCAACGACTAATGTACTTTCTGTTTCTACAGATTTCCCTATCTAGACTTATTTTTTCCAAGACAGTCTCACTATGTTGCCCTCAGTACAGTGCTGTAGCGTCACAGCTCATAGCAACCTCAGACTCTTGGGTTCAAGCAATTCTCTTGCCTCATCCTCCCAAGTAGCTGGGAGTCCAGGTGCCTGCCACAGTGCCCAGCTATTTTATGGTTGTAGTTGTCATAGTTGTTTAGCTGGCCTGGGCTGGGCTTGAACCCGCCAGCTTTGGTATATGTGGCTGGCACCCTACTCACTGAGCTATGGGCACCGAGTCCCCATCTAGACTTTCATATGAATGGATTCATGTAATATACAGACTTTTGCAACTGAATTTTGGCCTAATGTTTTCAAGGTTAAATCCAAGTTGGAGTGTGTATCAGTACTTTACACCTTTTATGGCTATATACTATTCTATTGTATGGATATGCATGCATATAATACCTTTTGTTTACCCATGTATTCATTTGGGTTATTTCTACTTTTTGACTGTTTTGAATAATGCTGCTATAGCCATTTGTATACAAGTTTTTAATGTGGACGTATGATTTCACTTGAAGAGTGGAATTGATGGATCGTATGATAATTTTATGTTTCATAATTTGACAGACTGACAGCCTTCTCCAAAGTGGCTGCACCATTTTACATTCCCACCAGCTGTGTTTTCTTCTGTACTTTCACAATCTTATTTTTCATGTCTAAAATTTTTGAACCATCTAAAATAATTTTTCTTAAAGTATGATCTGTAGGTCTAAAGTTATATTTTCCCAGATGGCTATTCCCTTATACCAACAATGTTGTTTTTGATTATCTTTGTTTCCCAATGTCTTTATCATAAACCAAATCACTGTAGATAGTAGAGTCTCTTCTGTACAGTCTCGTCTTTTCCATTGATCTCTCTGTCCATGTGAATATCGTGTTTTAATTACTGTAGCTTTATGACATATTCTCTCTTATTATGAATCTACCTCTTATTAGACCTTTATTTATAGTGTAGGGTGAGAGACTGTGCAAATCAAATCCAACATTGTTCCTGCTGTCTGGAAGCTTTGCAGTAAAGACAACTAGTTCTGTTTCCAAGCCCTCTAACAAAGGCTTATAGGAATTACCTCATTTAATCCTTACAGAACTATAAGGTTAGGTAGAGTTTTTCATTCCTAGTATAAGTAGGGGAAACCAAGGATTTGAAACAAATCTGGAGACAGAAACCTGCAGCATTATCTTTCAAAAAGCAGTGGTGCAGGAGTTCTTGGGTGCCTTCTCAGTGGAGAGACCATCCAGGGCAGTGTGGTGGGAAATTCCATTTAATGTCTTTCTTGAGATGCTGTCTGCTTTCTTGTAGTAGTGTGACTGGGGGGAGTGAGTTTTGCGAAGACAGCCCCACACTTGGAAAGGAAGCTTCTCGGACATAAATACCTTCATCACCCAGTATTAAATTGCCATTGAGAACCTAGAGGGAAATGGCGGGGAGAGGGTTTGACTTTGGCTTCAGTCTCTTCTCAGATTGTATGACTCAAGGTCCCTGGCAGGGAGGGAGTTCTGTTTTTTCCCCCTTGCAATGGGATAGCAAAAGCATTTGCCACATAAAACACACAAAGCCCTATAAAGTCCCAACCAATGAAATCATCATCTCTTCCCAGGCAGACCTGGTCTCTGACCTTGGCTGATTCCCACTCTCTGAGGAGTTAGAAGGCCAGGGAACTGATTTACTCAAGGAAGGGGCCTACTTAACTGTCCCACCCTCAGACTTCATCCAACACTTGAGTTCTGGGGGTTATGGGATTAGGGGAGCATCATGTGATGGCTCTGGACGTGTTCACTTGTAGGAATATGAGGAACAAGAAACCTGAAAAAGATTTTGCCTTGAAATGGCAATAAACATGCGATCCAAGTTGCTTTAGTATTTCAGAACTTCTTCGAAAGGAGAAAAATGTCCGTCTGTGTCTTCCTCCCTCTCCCTAGCATTCTCCAAGACCATTTATTTTATGGGACAAATTTTTTCCAAAATTTTAACTATTCCACTGGGTTGTGAGTGACTCATTCTTTGTTTTTCTTTTATTTATCATGGGAAAATAGTACTGTTAGGCCAGGTCAGTGCAACCTAGTTTTGAAGATCCTGATTCTGCTGACTTTGTCTTGGGCATCACTGTTGTAGAGGAGCTGGTACGTGGCCCAGACCAGGGCCAGGTGTTTCTTCATGGTTGGCAGGTCTGGGGATCCCTTGGTTCAGACAACCTTAGTAATGACAGGAGATGACAAAAGTCATCTGCAGGCCTGGAGGCCAGGCTTCCTCCTCCATGGGTCCTCTCTGGGCACTTCTTGGATTGCCTTGGGATGCTAGGAGGTCAGGGGGCCATTGCTTCTTCTCATCTAGGCCTTTATCTTAGTTCAGTCATTTGGAGGCAGCTGATTTAATTCAGGTGGCATCTTAGATGCAGAGGTCTCTGATTACCAGTGATTAGACATTTTCAGGAGAAACAAGTCAACCTTTCTTGTTAGAAAGTGACCATTTCTGATGTAGAAATTGTAGTCTGTTGTTTTAGTAGATACTCATCTAAACTCTAGATCGTCTGGCCCATGGGATATAATGAAGACAGTGGCAATGGTTTTAATATTAGTTTGTAGAAACCTTATCCACTTGTCCTGGAAAAAGCTCTGATATTGGTGTGTATTCTATCCTGTCTTGATTCCATCTAGGAATGACATAAGGGAAGAGTTCATAGAGTAACAAGTATATGTTTCAGTCGTATGAGACATTTTTGCCCTTGAATGACTCAAAATGTCCTGCCAATTTCCTCTGTCCATATAAAACTGATGGTTATTTTAGAAACACGCTTAGCACGGAAGCAGGAAAGAATTGTGAGCATCCATCTTGTGAATTCCACAACGAATATGAAAGCAGGATGCTTCTTCAGGCTCTTTGCAAGCAGAGCAAACCATTTGCAGGTGGCAGGACACCTGGTGATTTGTAGCCTCAGTCTGGAGGCCCTTTCCCTTGATTCCAGCTCTGTTTTTTCTGGGGTGGCCCTACTGGCCTGAGAGACTTATGGCAAATAAGGACACCACCCATTGTAGGCATGGCACCAGTGAAGATCCAGAAAAACCATGATTGAGTTTCTTGGGAAGTACTGCTGAGAAATGTTGCAGAAAACACATATGAACCCTCTTTAGAATCCCTCAGACACAGGGAGGACTCCAGTGTCCCACTGAAGTGGAGTCACCTGTGTGGTGCCCTCTTCTTAAGCCCCTCAGGCCAATAGGTCTTCCCTCTGCTGTGTTTCCCCAGCACTTGGTTCATAGCTATTTTATCAAACTGAAATTAAATCATTTGTGGGCAGAAATTATATTGCTTACTTTTGAATTGAGAAGAGTATGGAGGTCAATGAATAAATGTTGAATAAATCTCATCATCATACTTGGGACAACAAGTAACCATTCTATACCATTGACTACTATTTGGCTAAGACCTTGGTTTGTAAACAACATTGCCCACTGATACGTAAGTTATACTCCCTTGATTAAATACATACAGTATATAGTACAGTGCTTGATATGGCAGACAGTCAACAAATGTTTGTGTCTTTCCCACCCACCACCCCATTACTCCTTGATGGACCCAGTGATGACTTATTTCCAAGAAGTACATTGTTGTCCTTGGCTAGATTTCACCCAGAGTAATCTAGTTTACAAATCACTCATTGGGCACATTTGATCCTTGCCTTGGGACTAGCCCATCTGAAGAGTCCTAGAGGAATAACAGCTCTGCTAGGCTTTTCAGATAATCTGGTAAAATATTCCCTCTGCCAAACTTGTGTGGTAACTCCTCATGTGCTAGCTAAAATGAAGTTTGCGGCATCTCACGTTGGATTGTCTTGGGAAGTCTGGGCATAGGGAGGAAAGGGCTAAGTGAATTAGAAAACCATGGCCCAAAGGAGATATTTCACGTGTGCATTATGGTCTTGACTTGTGTGATGCCTCCTGGTGATACTTGAAAGCACTGAGCTGAGGGCCCTTGTCTCCCCAGTGTTGGACGGGCACAGCCCCCGGGGATGTCCACATCATCTCTTTCCCATGCCTCCTAGCCCATAGCTCTGTGGGTGGTGACTTCTAGGGAGGCCTGAAAGCTCCAATGGTTTCTCAGTCTCTAGCTGATTCTGCCTGGGTGGTCTGTTATTCTTTCCTTGTTTCTCTATTCTTAAGTCTTCAGTATTTCGATCCCTCCGATAGTGTTGAAGTTGGGTGTGTTTTTAATTGAGCATCAACAGTTCTGGATGTAACAAGTTCAGCAACTGTGTTAAGCAGGGTCTGAGTTTGTAGTGTCATTTCAGCCTCTGTGATCATTTCAAAATGCTGTTCCTTGTGGTTTTTGTGTTAGGAAATTGCTGTAACCCTCTTCCAAGGGAAGCAGGGATTGTAGGGGTCTGTCAGTTCTAAGTAAAAGAAATTGAGTATTCTCTACCCTGGGTTAAACCATTTTGCATTTGTAGGATTTAATGAACACCGTCTATGCGCTAGTCAATGCTGCCTTAGTGTCATCCTCAGCATCAGGGTTTAGTTCCATTGTTTAACTGGCATGTCTTCCCCAGTCTTCTCTGAATGGAAAGTCCTTAAGTGTAGATTTTCATACTTCTTTGCATTGCACTTGTGACCCCTACCACACCTCCACTAGATCCCAGCCAAGATCTGGTTCATATGTGGCTCCATATATGTTGGTTTATTTCACCAGAGTGCTTACGCAGCCGAGAGTAAACACAGTCCCTTGCCTGGAAGATCTCCCAGTCTCTGCAGCAAGGTTCAGAGTCTGCCCCTTTAAAGGGGTAAGTTTTTGGTGGAGGTGGGGGAAACTATGCAACTGGCCTTGTAATACTTTGTTGTCTCGAATACAGTTAAAAATATTAATATTTATTACTAATTAGACTCTTAGAGGACTAGAATGTAAAATTAGAAAATTAAAATCACCTTGCTTTTTGTCTGAGGGCAGGAGTCAGCAAACTACAGCCCATCTGCCAATGGCCTTCAAGTTCAGAATGGTTTTTCCAAATAAACATTGGCAATTGATTTGATAACAGGCTCACTAACATTGAATCTCAGTTAAGCAAACTGTTACGCCCACTTAAAAAAAATTCTGTTCTCACCAGTAGACTGGTATGATAAAACATTGTACTCAATTATTATTATATTTTGAATTTTGTCAATCAGGAGCTTGTGGGCCTTTGTATTCTCTCTGGTTACAGTAGAACCGGCACAACAGCCTCTTGGCCTGTTCTATAGGGAGAGCTGGCAAACTGTTCTGGGAAGGGCACATGGTAAATCTTTTAGGATTTGTGGCCATATGGTTCATGTAGTAATGACTCAACTTTGGCACTGCAGTATGTAAACAAATATGCATGGCTGTGTTCCAATAAATATTTATGGACACTGAAATTGGAATTTCATATAATTTTCATGTGTCACAAAACAGTCTTCTCTTGATTTGATTTCAGCCATTTAAACATGTAAAAACCACTTGTATGGCTGAAGGGCCACACAAAAACAGGTGATGGGTTTTTATTTGGCCCAAGGACTACAGTTTGCTGACTCCCATTCTAGAGGGTGAGGCAACAGCCCCCCAAAATGTCTGACATGACTAGGTTGGTTCGGACACCCGATGAACCTGGAATAATGTCTGGTCTAGCGACAAACTCCCATCTCACCAGAGCCACGATCTTGTCCCTTGGCCCATGCCTCACTGCCTTCCCCAGCCCACAGACCCAGTTCTCTAAAATCTGTCTAGGAAAGAGTTTCTTCAGGATGCAACATCAGCCCTGGGCCCCTTCCAGCTCCAGTTGGAAGCTCTTTCCAAGGATAGAGAAGCTGAAACAGCTGCATTTTTTTTTTCTTCTAGAATCATCCAGCTTGGGGGTGAGTTCAGGACTTTGGCAGCTCCTGTGCAGATGCCGAGCAGCCAAAGACAGAACTAATCTGGAGCAAATGCTGCTGCTCCCAGACCCACAGAAGGGCTTCATCAAAGCCGGGGCTGGAAGCTTCTGCCTTGTGTTGAGGCCGGGGCTGGGGAAAGGGAGTCCCTGTAGCTCAGCTGGGTAGCAGTGGAGACCCTTCAGGGAAGAATGCACATCCGCAGCCCCTTGAATGAGACCACTGTCCTGATTGTCAGTCCTGCTGCCCCTGGCATTATGGTTCTGGGCCAGAGAGCTGGCCAGCTGTGCTGTTTACCTCATGGTGAAAGTTTCCAGAAAACCTTTTTCCCTTTTCTGCTTGAATGACCAAGTTTCAGAAAAATCCAATGATAATGGGCAGGCGTTTCAAATCCGTAACTTCAGCTGGGATGTTTGGGCTGGTGTTGCCTGGGAGATTCAAGGGCTGAGCATGTTTAGGTCTGTGAAATAAGCAAAAAAATGCCCTCCCAAGCCCAGAATGTTGAAGCAACAGAGATGGTGGGAGAGTGAATTGGGCATGTAGGGTTGGTGTGAGGTGGCTTTTAAAAAGTATTATTTTTTCAATGCTATCCTTTAGAAAGGATGTTTTTATTTTGGGGACTGTGTTGTGTTACTCCTTAACATGACTTGGCTGCTCCCTGAGGGCAGGGTCTTGACAAGCGGCCAGGCAGGTGTGGTCTTGGGACTTTACTGCCATCCCAGTTGACATCTTCCATCCACTGTGGATTCAGGCCCTACATCATTATTATTTTTTCAAATAATTTCATCTGCTAATTTTACTAGTAGAGAAGAGGCAAGATGATCTTGCCATTTGGAGTTGGGGGTAGGGGAAGCGGGTTGTCCCAAGACCCTGGTGACAAAGACCTGGAGACTCCAAGAGGGGGGCAGGGAGTAGAAACAGAGCTCTGGGGACATGGCCTTTATCTTCTCTCTGCTGGCCACCCCCAAGCAAATATCCTAGTACCCTCGTATGGGGGCGTCCTATGGTCAGGGAGACTTTGATGTGCTAGGATTGAAAGTTTCAAAGGGGAGGAGGAAGGGAAACATACATTTCCCATCATGAAAATTTGGCAAAATAATAATGATGTAGTATTTTATAAATAAAAGGATATATTTTAAAACATTGCATCCATTCAATGGAATACTATGTAGCTGTGACAAAGAGGAGCATCTGTATGTTGCCTCCGAGGGACCTTAGAAAGTAAAAAGAGCAAGGTAGAGGGTGCCATATGTACTGTGAGCTTACTTGGGTAATAGAAGCTTATCTGCGTTTCTCTATATTTTACATACGGAGTATTATGCATAGGAAATTCCTGGCAGGATGCACTTTATTGATAGTAGTTGCCAGGAAGGGGACCGATGCGGGGGGGGGGGGTTTAAGATAGAAGGGGAATTATCACTGCTTATGTTTGTCCTGCTACTTGTAGTTATGTCTTTTTCTCTTACCTTGTGTATGTGTTCTGTTTTTTCCCAATAAAAGTTTGAATTCATAAAAATACACAAAAGAAGTCATTGAGAAGGCATTTGGCTCCATGGAAGCTTCCGGAGCTGGCCACCTCGGCCCGTTCTGGACATTGAGATATGGAGAATAAAGCGAAAGAAAATACTGGGTTATGTCACGCCTGGTGAGCCCTGTCCCTCCCACCCCGCCCTGTGCAGCTTTCTCTTATCTCAGCCATAAATTGTGGGACAAACAATGGCAAGTCAGCCCAAGCCTGGGCTGAGTGTTTACAGAGGGAAAATCTGGGAACCTGCTGGAATGCAGAACAGCTCCCCGAAGCTCCTGGGCCAGGAGGGAGGGCTCCCAAGGCAGCCCTACGGCTTGCCCAGGAGACTGTCCAGAGACCAGGGGGCAAGTCACTTTGGGATTAAACTCTCCCACCATCCAGAGCTCCTAAACGGCATCGATCCTCAACCCCGACAAGAAACTTCAACTTAAAACAAATTAGTCAAGAATTTTGCTGTTTCATCCAAGTTAAGGGAAAGAAACCTTTGTTGCTGTCTCTGCAAGATGTGACTTGCTGGGGGAGAAGTTAATGTAGAGGTTCCCAGAAGGAAAGGCATTTTATCTTTCATCCTTGAGAAAATATAATAGGACACGCATGCGTATATTACCTGCACAATGGAGTCATATTTAATTCGTTAGGTTTATGAGCTATAAAGGGGCCTCCCCACCCCACCCCCAAAAAACTTCCCTCTACTTTTGTGCTATTAAAAGAAAAAAAAAGAAGTAAACATAAGGAATGTTCCAAGGGTCAAATTCTGATCTTGGTAAATGTTTTTTTGTTTTGTTTTGTTTTTTACTTCTGGTCTATTGTGGGGCTTTGCCCTGCCAGTCTGCTTCCTTCAGAGTCACCATTCATGGCTTCCTCCCCAAGAAGGCATTTGTCCCCTGACGTACCTCTTCCCAGCCAGGATGAACTTCTCTATAGGATGGTGACCAAATCCCTGCCCTGATCCCCTTTCCCTTCTCCACACCACCTCACCTGGCTCTGTCCTTTGAGAAGCGGGTGCGTGGACAATGAGACGGAGCACAGTTTACAGTGTTATTTTAGCTGCGCATGTCCAGAAACTGATGAGGAAAAATGAAGAAGAAAGAGTATTCCTAGCTTGGCCCTGTGGCACTTAGGGAAGGTCCTCTCTGCGGGCCCTGCAGCCTGTCCCAGTGAGGAACTTGCAGAATTCCTGAAGTCCCCAATAGGTTTTGTGGTCCTGGGAAACACAAACATTGCTTTCTGCTGCCCAGGTCTCAGTGGTTGGAGATGGCTTTTTAGAGAAAGCAGGACTTGAACTGGGTTTTGATGAGTGGAATGGATTTATGCAGAATGGGAAAGAGGAGGCAGTTCCAGAGGGAGGGAAATCATGAGAGTAAAAGTTTAGAAAATGAGGAGATAACCATGCTGACCTCCAGCGGTGAGACACAAAAGGAACTACAGGTACCCTCCCCACCGTTTTGTTCCCAGTTGAGGTTCCAGTGTAAACAAGTCTCAAACCAAATTCAGCTATACCCCCAATATGTGTTTGCCAGCAGGCCTGAGGACGTGGGTAAAGCTTCCACGGGCCTTATGAAGCCCCAGTTCTCTAGGTTTCTGCCCAGCAGGCTTCTGGCTTCAGGCAGGTGCAAGAAAGTGCCAGGATTTGGCTGTTCTAGTGGAGGAGGCAACAGGATCTTCTGCTGTTGGGTGAGTGGACACTGCAGTGAGTTTTGCCCTGGGTCTAGGATGTAACTGGGAAGGGTAGAGACCCTGGGCTTGCCCAGATTCTTAGCCAGGACAGTATTTCCAGCCACTCCATTTATCCTGAATACCACTCATTTCAGCAAAGAAACATTTTTAGCATTCACAAAAATAGCTGAAGCCTCGTAGTAGCTGCCTCTGCGGTGTGGACCTCTGATTAGAGTCTTTCAGCTACCAACAGCCGCTGGTGTGTGCAACCTGATTAGGATGATTTAAACATCAGCTCACCATCCTTGCCTGGATTTAAATTAACCTATATATGCACACATCTGCAGTGCACTGTTCAAAGGGGAGGATTCGACAGTATCTGGAGTTCAGATAAAACTTTAGAAACTAACCTCTCTAATTTTCTATTAGTAGATCAGGAGGTGATCAGCTGGCCCAGGGTCACCCTGCTTGGTGGTGGCAAAACAGGACTGGCTGTCTCAATGCCAGGGGAGGCTCTTCCCAGGGCTACCCTCTGCATCCCGTATCTAGGCAGGAGGTGTCCAAAGTAACCAAAGAGTACAGTTTGGACACGTTAATTTTGTTGAGTCTGATCTTTGATTTTGAATAATATCAAGAGGTTTTATCTGGTAGAGACACACGGAGGTATTTATACCTAGTATAGTATTTATACATATTATATTTCAAATGGACTTGTTTTAAATCTTTCATTAAAGAAGGAGGGGACAGAGATAGAACCAGCATGGCGAAATGTTGACAGCTGAAGAAGCTCAGGGGCAGATTCATGGGAGTTTGATTTACTGTTCTCTACTTGATGTGTGTGACATTTTCATCGTAAAAAGATTTTTAAAATCAGAAGTGATTTTTCGAACCCAGCCACAGAAACCACTGTCATGATCCGAGCACTTACAGGTCTCCCCATAATCTTAGTTGATTTTCCTGGAAAATAGGGTTTTATTCTGTTCCGTTGATTACAGTTGTTAAATAATGGTATCAGTTACAGAGTGGCCAACTCCTTGAGGACAGCTGCAGTCTCCCCACTCCCTGGCTTTATCCAGGACTAATTGACAAATAAAATTTGTACACATTTAAGGTATATCAGGGGAGGATTTGATGGATACCTGTCCATTGTGAAATGATTACCACAATCACTAGCACAGCCATCATCTCAATGTGTGAGTGTGTATTATGAGGACACACAAGATCTATGCCTTAGTATGTTTTAAGGAAACAATACAGTCTTCTTCACTGTAGTCAGTTACCAGGCTGTACATGAGATCTGCATTACTTTTCCATGTTGAAAATGAAAGTTTGTACCCTTTGACCAATATCTTAACCTTTCTCCCATTTCCAGACTTTGGCAGCCACTATCCTACAGCCCACCTTTATGATGTCAGCTTAGACTCTCCATAGGAGTGAGGTTGTACGGTGTTTGTCTTTCTGTGTCTGGTTTATTTCACTTAGCATAATGTCCTCCGTGTCCATCCATGTTGCAAATGGCAGGCCTTCCTTCTTTTTGTGGCTGAATAAGAGTGTGCATGTGCCACACTTTCTGTATCCTGCCTTCGCATCCTCTTATCTCCTGTGCCAAGTAGGACAGTATTGCACCAGCTCACTCTGAACAGCCACTTGTGGAATCCCGCTCCTGGTGACTCACCTTCTTATCTCTGCTCTCTGTCTGTGTACATGAATGTGTCGACGACGCAGTTCATTAGCCCAAACGCCACGCTTCAGCCTGGCCTGCGAGGGTGGAAAAAATAAGTAAACTTTCTGTTTGTAGGAAATTAAACGTGTGCGCCTTCCCACAGCCCTCAGCTGCTGCTGTTGATGTTGCAAAACATTATCTCACAGTTAGAAGAGGGTGGGGAACAGTCTTTCTTCCACCCCCCTCTGCCCTCCTCCTCCTTGCCAAGGAGCTTGGGCAAGCTTTGGAATAACCTGAAATAAACTTGCAAGTTCAAGCACAGCCTTCATTCCTGTCTCACTGGCAATTAACAGTGATTTACTGGGGGTTGCGTTCTAGCCCAACCTCTGTCCCCTGTTATCAGCAGCTTCGAGGACCGGCCTCATCATTGGTCAGTTCCTCGCTGCTCCGCAAACAACCCTTTTCACATTTAGCACTTGCCCACAACCACATCCTGGCTCTTTAGTATTGTACAGCACTGGCCCCCCATGTTGGGGAAAGGGAAGGGGAAGGGTATGCAGTGAAGTCAGCCCCCATGGACGGGTGGGCCAAAGCCCTGGCATTTCAGGGCTGGAATGCACCCTGGAGTTTGCTCTCTGCAAGAACTTCTCAGAGAACCTGAGGCTGGCCTGATGCAAACCTAAATCCCCGCACGTCCATCTGCAGACGGCTGACGTTTGCTCCAGCACAGACAGGGTGTTTCCGGAAGGCTGTTTGTCTTCTCGCCTTTTGTCAGTAAGGCTCCTGTTACACAGAGACATAGGAAGTCACCCAAAGCTCTGTTTGCCTTTCGGCTCAGCCAGTAAGTGATGTGTGGGCTGTCACCCCCACACATTTGGGGCCTTGTGCGCTGGTGTGGTGTGGCCCGGCATCTTAGCTGAGCAGCTGGGCCCAGATGCTAGCTGTTAGTGGGAAATCGCACTGGAGGAGCCTCATTGGTCAAATGTGCGGGATTCCTCCTACGACCTTTCTCCATAGGAGTGAGGTCATGTGGTGTTTGTTTTCTGTGTCTGGTTTATTTCGCTTAGCATAACGTCCTCCATGTCCATCCACGGACAGGACCAGGAAAAAGTGCTCACTCCTAAAGAACGGGTAGATGTCTTTTTCTCAGACAAGAATACTGCCTCCCCCTCTCACCACCTTTCTTCTTTGACCACCTTGAAAGGTGCTCAGTTTCTTAGTCTCCACCACTTTAGCCAGGGTTTGGGGCTGTGTTTGTTCTCCCCTTCTTTGGTCTTGGGTTTTGGTTTCCTGTGTATTTTCAGAAGTCCCTTAGGAAGTGTGCCGGGACAAATGAATGTCGTAGTCAGAGGTGGTGGAACCTGCACTTCCCTCCACTGGGCATCTTTGTCCTTCAGTTCTGGGGTCTCTGCACTGCCCTACTCTCTGGAGTCTGCTAGTGGCTTCCTCTTCACAGAATCCCTACAGGGCCTACCTTTTGACAGCTCAGCCCTGCCTCGGCTGCATCTTTCACAAATGTCCAAGAATTTTGCCTTTTTGTTCAGAAGTAGCTTCTTCTTCTTCTTTTTTTTTTTCTTAAGACAGAGTCTCACTTTGTCACCCTTGGTAGAGTACCTTGGAGTCTTAGCTCACAGCATCCTCAAACTTGTGGGCTCAAGTGATCCTCTTGCCTCAGCCTCTCACATAGCTGGGACTCTAGTTAGCTGGGACTCTAGGCATCCACCACAATGCCCAGCTATTTTTTAGAGACGGGGTCTTGCTTTGGCTAAGACTGGTCATGAGCTCATGAGCTCAGGGCAATGCACCCACCTCTACTTCGTAAGTGCTGGGATTACAGGTGTGAGCCACTGTGCCTGGCCCCAGAAGTAGCTTCTTGTTACTGGAAATGAACACACGCAGCTCTTCCCTGTAATGAATGAATCTGTTTGCTAAACATTTTTCCTAGGAGCACGCTCACCTCTGTTGTCAGTCTCAGCCTTAAAGGTGGAGATGCTTACAAACATGTGATGAACATCTAGAAAATCAAGGACGGTCAAAGGAAGGCTACCCCTTAACCGATTGTGGCACCTGGGTTGGATGAAGCCAGGCTGGAAAGGCATTTGTGAGGGCTGTGAGCCTCAACAGGGGGTGTTCTAGAAAAAGCAGGTAGAAAGTTTCCTACATAGGATAACGATTATGTTACGATTCTCAAACGGAGCCCTGTATGTTTCATGGTTTTTGTTTCTCTATGAGGATTTAAAATTTTAGATTTTTACTTTGGTCATAACTTTTAAAAGTTATTTTAAACACATTCTGGATCATCGGGATGGGCCTCTTAAGGGCGGAGAGTTTGGGGCCTCCAGACATGTACTATCAGGTTGGTGCCCAAGGATCACCAAAAATAATCCTGCTAACTGAACTCCCTGGAGGATCCACTGGGGATGCTTGGGGATTTCTGGATTAGGTGCTGGCTTGGGAATGGAAGAGAATGATGTGCATACCTGGACACTTCTGTGCTGGGAGGAAGCAGGAGAGGAGAGGCAGACTTTAAACCCGCCCTGACTGCTCAGGGATGTTGGGACGGAGAGGGGCTGAGAAGTGTCACTCATTGGTTGGTATGACTTACCACCGTTCTCGAACCAACGGCTTAGTGAGGTTATGCTCGAGGACTCTGGTTTTTAATCTTGTCTTAATTTGAATCAATGGTGGAGTCTCCAGATGCTTGAATCCTTCATGAGAGTTTCTAGTTTATCCAGTCTGGAGTATGGGTATTAAAACAAAACAAAATCCACAGGGCAAGGAGGAGGACTCAGAGGGGCTTCCTAGCCTGGTAGGCTTGGCCTCTTAGAGCTGAAGAGGAAGGGCCTTGCGTAGTATGGGGGCCACAGGTGAGAGAGTTCCAAGTGGGGGATCTATTAGTTTGGGGGGATCTATTATTCCTTGTGGCCTGTTGAGTGTTGAACTGTATCCCCTCAAAAGATATGTCCAAGTCCTAACCCCTGGAATGTGACTGTATTTGAAAACAGAGTTTTTGTAGTTGTAGTCAAGTTTAATTGAGGTCATCCTGGGTTAGGATGGGCCCTCAACCAATGACTGCGGTCCTCACAAGAGGGAAAAATTTGGACCCAGAAACACAAAGGGAGAACATCCCATGACAGCAGTGGCAGAGAGTGGAGCGCCGCAGTGGCAAGATGAGGAATGCTAAGATTGCTGGCAGGGCCAGGAAGGATTCTTCCCCAGATACTTCAGAGGGAGCATGACCCTGGTGACGTGTCATTTTGGACTTCTAGGCTCCAGGATCATGACAGGATAAACTTGTTGTTTTCAGCCATTCAGTCTATGCTTTTTTATGGCAGCCCTGGGCATGTGCAAGGTCCCCAAGGGTCTCCAGTCATGTGAGGGGTGACTTCCAGCCCCTCCTATAAAATGCATAGCCACAGGGGACCCTCGGCAGCTGCCACAGCTCTGACTTTGCTGAGGTTTAATCAAAGTAGCAGCCTGCACAGGAGAATGTCAGGAGGGAAAAAGGGACTCAAAGAATGAAATGCAAGTGATCGCTCAGCTCTCGTCCCCTGGCCCTTTCCTTAGCCCCATAGCCTCAGGTTTGCTCGAAGATGCCTCACTGTCAAGTCAGCAGCAGAGACAGGGCTCCAAATGAGGAAGGGGCATGTGCTTTGGACCCTGAACTACATTAGGTACGAGATTTTGGGCAAAGCACTTTCTCTATAAGAGACCTCAGTTTCCCTGTCTGCACAATGGTGATCATGCTCTATATTTCACATGGAGTTACTGTAAAGATTAAGTATGATAATGTAAGTTGGACACCTGGGCACCTATTCCTTCATGGTATGAAGAGAACAGGCTGGGTGTCGGAGGACAGAGGCCAAGTGGACTCGCCAAGGAAACCCTCCCAGGTGGGATTACACATGGGGTGCCAGGCTGAAGATCTGCACTTTGGTTTAGCTCTGCCGCTTGCTACCTCTGTAAGCCTAGGAAAGTTACTTAGTGTCCTCAGGTTTAAGATTGTCGAATAAAATCCAGTCTTACAAGATTATAGAGGATTAAATGAAATTTAACTAAATTACACAAGAGCCAAGCCCAGTGCCTCTGCGTTCAGAGAATGTTGGTTGGAGCCAGAGCAAGAGAGCAAGGCTCAGCCTCATTCTTCCCACGCGGGCTTGATGAGGGCCCTACAGACCAACTCTCCAGGATGGTGCAGTGGATGGCCGTCTCCATTCTGGGCCTGTGAAGTGCTTCCTTGTGGCATGGGTGTTAAATCCTGCAGGCTACCAGTGGTGTGGGAAGCCAGTGGGCTCAGGGCCCGTAAATCCAGCCTATATTGCAAGAGTTACCTCTTCGACTCCCAGGAGCCCCTGTTTTCTCAATTTTCTGCTATGTGTCCAGATCCTACTTATGCAAACTGGCTCCCAGTGCTGAAAGTCTCAGAGCTTGCTGTCACCAAGCAGGCGCAGAGTCTAGTAGAGGGCAGCCTGAGAGCAGTCCTCTCAGTGGGCTCCACACAGCTGGCCCTCGCACCTGTCAGCTTCCTACCAAGGAAGCCCCAGGCCCACCACACACTGAGCTTTTCCCGAGAATTGTTTACAATGATCAGTAGCAAAACTGGAGAGGACATTTCACGGGGGTAAATGGTTTCAAATTCAGAAGTTTTTGTCCTGACCGATTTTAAGTCTAATCAGATTCTTATAATCCAATGGAAAATCAGACCTTTTCTAACTAGGTTAATCCCTTTTAAGTATGTTCCTTACACAGGCCCTTTGTTTTCTTCCTAAAGCTGTGTACCAATATTTTGACCTAGCTCCATGAGTTGATGGGGGAGGTGCTAGGGCTGCCATAGTAAATTACCTCAATAGCTTATGGTGGTTTAAAACAACTGAAATTTATTCTCTCACAGTTCTGAGGCCAGAGTCCAAATCAGAGTGTCAGCAAGGCCCTTCCCTTCTGATGATTCTAGAGAAGAATCTTTCCGTGCTGCTTCCAGCTTTTGGTGGTACCTGGTGTTCCTTGGCTGTAGTGAGATCAGTATATTCTCCACCTTCGTCTTCACACGGCCTTCTTCTCTGATCTTCCTCCCCTTCCTCTCATAGAGACCCCAGTCATCAGGGTTAGAGCCTTCCCAAATCCACGATAATCTTACCTTAAGATCCTTCATCTAGTTACATCTGCAAAGACCCCATTTCAAGTAAGGTCACTGTTATAGTCACCAGGGATTGGGACTTGGATCTATCTTTTTGGAGGACAAACATCAACCCGCTGCAGTGGGTAATAATACCATTGGTTGGGTAGTGCTTTGTGTCTGGTGATTTTCATGTGTTATCTAATTGAATTCTTACACTAACCCTGCGAATAGATGTGATTCCTCTCCCACTTCTGTATGTGTGAAAACGGAGGGTCCAAGAAGTGATGAAAGTTGCTGGCGTTCACACAGCTTGTTAGTGTGGCCCCTAAATTCCAATCCAGCTTTCTCTAACTACCTGGGCTACCCGTTAACATGAGAAAGAAAAGACATAACACTTGTCATAGTAAAATAGCTGTAGATAAAACAGGTTTTCCTCTTCTCTTCTCTTTTTTAAATTCTGAGAGTCTCCCACTATTGCCCCAGGCTAGAGGGTCATAGCTCATAGCAATCTCAAACTCCTTAGCTCAAGGGATCCTCTTGCTTTAGCCTCCCCAGTAGCTGCGACTACAGGCACTTGCCACAACACCTAATTTTTTTCTTTTTTTTTTTTAGTAGAGACAAGGTCTCACTCTTTCTTAGGCTGGTGTCCAATTCTTGAGCTCAAGCAATCCACCTGTTTCAGCCTCCCAGAGTGCTAGGATTACAGGTGTGAGCCACCATGCCCAGACAAAGCATAGGTTTTTCTGCCACCCATTCATGCATAGAGAATCACAGGAAAATATTAGGAATGTTTTTCATCTAGAGGTACAGAAAGGCTACTATAACTGCAGCAAGAAAACTGATACCCGCACGTGTAGATGTGCACCCCAACAAGGCCGGGCTTGTTTTATTTAGTGGCCAAATCTAAGAGTCTCACACATATTAGGTGTTCCATAAATACTTGATGCAGAAATAAATGCAGGGAGGAAATGAAGCTGTGAAAAGCATGCCGATGTGGGTGACTTGAGACCACACCCCAGGATGGGACATGACTTCTTAGTTGCCAGAGGGACTAAGATGGCTCAGATGGTCAGGATGGCTCTGTCACTCACTCTGATGCAAACTTGACATCAGAGTTGTCCTAGCATCTCTGTGCAGATTTCACATGTTGGATGGGAGTACTGATTGCCAGTGAATACTATCCCTAGATTTTCAGTTTAATGTTTGCGGAGTTCCACCAGGTCAGGAGTCCATGTTAAAAGCCCCATGTCAGGAGTTTGGGAACCATATCCACATCATCTCATCTCATTGATATTTCTGGACTGGGATTGGTTGAAGCATCATAATCTATAAAATGTTGCACTTTCTGAGACAGAAACTTGCCCCGCTGTTTTTTGCTCATGTTCATTTTTCTGACACTTGATTCTGTGATTTCACCAGAATGGCATATATTTAGGTGGGGGAAATCATTGCACCAATGTAGGAATTTTGCTTGGAGAAGGAAATGCGTGTCCCAAGTCCTAAAAATGTCTGAGCTCCAACACCCAGGACAGTGTTCTGATCTATTGGGTTTTGAACCATGTTCACTGGAATAAATTTGAGATAGAAAAGTATCTAGGATGTTTTAGGTTTCAGGACAATGGTGGTAAATGTTTTAATCTCCAACCATGTTAAATTTTTCTTCCCTTTTTCGAAGTGTGTTTAAGCTTGAGCAGACCCTGCCCATGGTTTTCAGAAGCTCTCTGTATTAGACAAAGTTCTCCAGAGAAACAGACCCAATTGGATCTCTCCTGCCCACCCCCATCTCTCTCTAGAGCAACATCTATCCAGGGAGAGATTTATTACAGGGAATTTGCCACACGTTATGGAGGCTGAGCAGTCCTCAGAGCTGCAGTAGCAAGCTAGAGACCTGACAATGTCAAAAGTATAGTTCTGGCTTGAGTCTGAAGACCCAAGAGCCAGGAAAGCCCATCAGAATTCCAGCTTGAAACCTCGGGTTTCAAGAGACCCGAGAATAGCCAAATTTTCATTTCAAAAGCAGAAAAAGACAGACGTGCCAGCTCAAGCAGCCAGGCGGGAGGAGTTCCCTCTAAATCAGTCTTTCTGGTGTCCTTGGTGAAGTTATATTCAGTTGAAATGAGCCTGGAGGGCCATGGGCAGGGATCTAAAAGAGGGACTGGCAAGATGGGATGTTTTCTCAGCCTTCCGAGCATCCACTGGCCTCCTTTGCTTTTTGCCCTGACGATGTCAGCACCTTTTCTAAATGAGTGAAGAAAGGTAGATGTGATCTGTTACTACAGTACAGGAAGAACCATCTAGGTTTCTTTGGCCAGGTCTATAATAAGCCAACAGATCACTTGTGTAGAGCCTATTCCTACAAGTTGGAGGAAGGCCTGATTAAAATACCATTTGCCAGCCAGTCTTTACCATTCCGATAACAGGTATCACCCCCCATGAACCCAGTCTTGACAAGTAGACAGACTGTTCAGGGTGTAAGGGACAGTGATTCATTTCCAGGTGTCTCTAGTGAGGGCCACCAGCTGCCCTGCTCTGCGAGTGTGCATTCAGCCTCCTCCTGCCCCCTTTCATTTCCCAGTTGCTCTGTTGAGACGTATGGGCATGTTTACACATGGGGCTCACAAAATGCATTTGAGTCATGCATTTTTTTTTTAATTAGCCAACTTTATAAGGAAGTCATTTAGTCTTTTTAAAACAAAAAGTCATTTTAAACCCAGTTTTAAAGCTGTTACGTTTGACAATTTGGCCATCCATGCTTAATAAATATTGTACTAGCAAAATAATTACCATGCGCTATATATTGGTATTAACAAGTTCGAACAATTCAGTGTCACACACCAGAAACTTCAATAAACAGGGGTCTCAGCACCTGCTGTAATGTATTTCCCGAGTCTTTTATCCATTTTCTTTTACTGTTTGTTTCAGAGGACAGGAATTGATCACTGGCGACTTGTGTTAATAATAAGACCAAAAGGCTCAGCGCCTGTGGCTCAAGTGGCTAAGGCGCCAGCCACATACACCTAAGGTGGCAGGTTCAAATCCAGCCAGGCCTGCCAAACAACAATGATGGCTGCAACCAAAAAATAGCCAGACATTGTGGGGAGCGCCTGTAATCCCAAGTACTTGGGAGGCTGAGGCAGTAGACTCACTTGAGCCAGGAGTTGGAGGTTGCTGTGAGCTGTGATGCTACAGCACTCTATCCAGGGGGACAGCTTGAGGCTCTGTCTCCAAAAAAAAAAGGCCAAAATGGGCTAGTAGAATTCTTCGTTTTGTACAAATCTAGTCCTTAACTCAGATTGACCCGCTCTGCTAGGCTCTATTTTCAAATGACTGTAGGTATAAAAATTACTATTATTTTACTATTTGTATAGGAGGGAAAAACTCGCGAGGGAGGCCAGCTGAGGTGATGTTGGAAGTAGTCACAGTGATTAGCATTCAGATCTGGATTTAGGAGCTGAATGTAGTGTGACCCTGGGCCAGTTCCTTAATCTTGAATCTGTTTCTTTGCTAAGGTATGATGCTATACGCCATATAGGTTTATTACAAGCCTGAGCTCAGTGAAATAACCTTTGTCACCATTTGGCTGACTTTATGATTAATAAAGGCAATTTTCCTTTTGGGGGTTGTATTTGACTTTTTACTGGTTTATTATTCATAGCATTTTGTATTCTTTAGCTAACTGTAATTCTGTCTTCATAGTTTGTTTTAATAGAAAATCACCCATCATTAAATCTATTAGTCCTTCTTGCTGGCTTTAGAGCTCATTGCATTTTTGCTTTACTTTATGCCAAATTACGCTCTGAACAATGGAAGGCAAAAGGAAGCTCCTTTGTTCCTAGGCTTTTCCAGTTCAGCTTCGCTTCTAAGTAAGCAGCCCCTGAACCAAGTTTGGGTTTCAGAGCTGGGATTGTTTTGAAGAACTCTCAGGTCCAAGGCCTCTACTGTAGTAACCGGGTTTAAGGTAGACACAATTTTGGCATTTAAGGGACTTGAAAACATTTAGAAAGCAGCATATTGCTGAAGCTTATCACAGCCCCCTAGAAGAGAATGGAAAATTATGGTGGTTGGAAAGAGGAGCTGATGGAAGACTGAATGCTTTTAAGATGTCACGAGTTATAAGAACCACCCTCAATTAAGTAGCTCCCTGTGTGAAGGGAGGGAATAGTGGAAAGACTGCTGTATCACATGCAAACACAATTGCGACGTGCATTCTTCTTTTATCATATTAAGGACGATATGCAAATTAGAAATAGGGAAATAGGAATTTACATGTTTATCTTCTCCATGCATTGCTTAGCACAGCCCTGGCACAGAGTAGGTGCTCAATATGTCTTTATGTGGACTACTGAATACACAGTGGCCACCTGGAAAATGCTTGAGTAATTGTTATGGGTAGCAGAGCTGCAGTGAGACGGGAGCAAAGATGATTTCAAGGAATCATCCCTGAAATCATGGAGACTGAAATATTGGCCGCACCTTAGGACACTGTTAAAGCCAGGTTTCAAGGTCAGGGGGATGAAAGTTCAGAAAGAGTATGAGCGTGCGTGGGTGTTGCATTAGAGAATATGGTTATGTTAGCGTAAGACCATTCAGGGTGTTTGAGGTCAGAGGCCACAGTGTTGGAGGAATTATAGCAAAGAGAACAGCTGGGTCAGGGTGGTAAGGAGCTGAGGCGTCCCTTTGAGACTGGCCAGGCAGGGAATAGGAGATTTGAATAAGGAGCCAAATGCAAACTTCAAATGTTCCCAAAATATGAAACGCACTGCAAGAGTCTCCGAAATTGTACATCAGCAGTTTCTTTTGACAAACTTTGGCTGAAACATTAAACAAAAAAACAATGATCCAACTCAAAACTCTGTGATACCTTTAAATTGTTTATATAATAGGGCTTCAAGGGTTTAATTTAGAATAGTTCTGTGCTGAATAACTGGCGCTTGTTCATGTAAACAAAGCACAGCCTGCAGAGTAACCGAATCTGTTTCGTCCAGGTCACAGCTATTTTCCTGAGGGGAGAACTTCCCTCTTGTGGTCCTTCCCCACCTTGGTAAATGACCAACATGTTTCAAAGCCCCTTTCCCACACTTTCCTCACTGCTCTCATGGTATTCTCACTTAAGAAGGACCTTCCGTCTTTCCTTTGTCCTCTAGGATGCAAAATTGGGTTTAGAAAGCATTAAGAAGGAATAGGAAATTTGAGTTTTCTGTAAACTAACAGTGTGACTTTGATGAAGTCCCTTTGTCTCTCTGTTTTAATCAGAAGGATGACTTTTTCATGTTTTTGAAAAGCTGAATCTATGGTAGATGCTTTAGACCAGTGCTGTCCCAGAGAAATGCAATGCAGAATACATATGTAATTTTAAGTTACATTTCTAGTTTTTTAACTTAAAAATAGATGAAATCAATTTTAAGGATATATTTTACATAACTCAATACATCCAAAATACCATCAACACATAATCAGTGGAACAAATTATTTTACATCCTTTGGGGGAGGAGCTGCTAAGTCTTTGTTTTTTTGTTTTTTTTTTTTTGTTTTTTTTTTTTTGGACAGAGCCTCAAGCTATCCCCCTGGGTAGAGTGCCATGGCCACAGCAACCTCCGACTCCTGGGCTCAAGCGAGTCTCCTGCCTCAGCCTCCCAAGTAGCTGGGACTACAGGCGCCCGCCACAGCGTGTGGCTATTTTTTGGTTGCAACCATCATTGTTGTTTGGCGGGCCCAGGCTGGGGATTCGAACCTGCCACCTTAGGTGTATATGGCTGGCGCCTTAGCCGATTGAGCCACAGGCGGCTAAGTCTTTGAAATGGCATCTTTATTTTACACTTAGAACGTGTCTCAGTTTAGACTGGCTGAAGTTTATGTCCTTAAGCACCATGTGTGGCTAGTGGCTGAAGAATTGGACAGTTCCTTTTTATCCCATCGATCACTAAGTGAGCCCCACTTAGAAGCAAAGTTAATTTGAGGAGGGTTCTTAAAAGGCCCACTTGCCCCCAGCCCTGTGAAATTTCTTAGGCTTTGCAGCTTTTGACTAGCCCACTAAAAGCTTAGTGTGAGTTCACTGTCACCCACTAGGACTATAAAAAATGAGAAGGTTAAAAGTCAATTTTGAGACAGAAGGAAAATGGTCCCAAGAATCCCTCCATATATCCACAATCCCATCTCATCAACTTGAAATCCCAAAACTTGGAAACCAGAAGGGTTTTTTTTTTTATAAAGCTGGCCCAAACTAGCTTGGAGACAAAAGTTACTCTGAAGTCATATGTGGTGATTTAGAATCTGTTTATCCTACTTTATATAAATATTTATATATTTTTATTTAGAGATATTAATGCATTTTATTCCTGAGAGTTTACCAGGTCCCTGCCAGGGGGATGTGCACCATTTAATAAAAACCTGAAATATACTGGATTTAAAATCACCTCTGGGTTTGGATTTGGGGGTTTCAGATAAGAGATCATGGACTGTAGTGGGGTTTTCAAACTTTTTGATTATGATCATGGTCTGCAATGCACTTTGTATCTCTATCACTCATACCCACCCACCCCTGAAACAAAGGTTTCATCAAAAAGTGGGCACCTTCAATAGATACTGTGCATTCTGATATTTTCTACTATTTTTCAGAGATGGGATCTTGCTAGTTTGCCCAGGCCAGCCTTAAATACCCAAGCTCAAGTGATCCTCCTGCCTCAGCCTCCCAAGTATCTAGGGGTACAGCTACTTTTTTTTTCTAAGTTGCCAGTGCTAACTTACTGAGTTGACAGCACAGCTTACTAAAGGATCAGTCCTGCAGTTTACAAAGCACTGCTGTGGGCCCTGTATTGGGAACCACAGAGGGTAACATAGGGAATTGTGTATCAGTCAGAAAAAAGAGAAAGGAGATGGGCTCCTGGCAGGGAAGCAACCCATCTCCTGTCATCCTCGTCGCCCACCCACACCCTCACCCTTAGGCTTGCTACTCTCTGTTGTGGTTTAAACAGCACCGATTATAGTCACATCCCTCAGTGGGATGGCCATTGTCAGCAGTTTTTCTGGTGGTTTGGGTGCCATGTGGTTCATCTAAGATAATTACCTGTTACTGGGACTTTTCAAAGGGAGCAGGAAATTAAGATTACTGTTGAGCCATTTTATAACTTTGAAAAATTATATGCCTTATACATGGGATGGTTATAGGGAGCCACTATTTGTTCAACCGCCCACTTATTATTTTGGTCATCAGCGTCTAAAAACTAGCTTATGGGAAATGTAGTTGGCAGGTGCAGAGTCAGCCTCAGGCCTGGATGGATCTCGGATACCTGGCTGTGTCGTCAGGACTTTCTCTCTAGTTATCAGCTTTAGTGTCCTCTGAACACTGGCTTCATCCTCAGACTAGAAGGGAAAGGGTCTCTTACAACTTCACATATGAATCCTCATGGCTTGTGTTCCAAAGACAAAAAAGACTTCCTTCTCCCAAAGCTCATATAGAAAATTCCGGAGAAAAGTCTTGCTTGAGTTGCTTGAACCTATCACTGTGCCCTGAAGCATGGCCAGGCCTCAGCCTCCCGTGGCTAAAGCATGGCCAGGCCTCCCTGCCTCCTATGGCTAAAGTGGGGATGGTCAAATCTGAACCACATGGAATAGGTCCTCTCATTACCCAAAGAAAGGGAAAAGAATGCTAAGTAGACTAAAATAATTTCCATTCATAATTAACTTCTAACTCTTTGAGGCTGCTAGAGGGACTGATTTCAAGTTGATAAGGTTTGCGTCAAGGCATTATATAAGGCTCTTACCTGTTTATCAGTTTTTGTCCATCAAAGATGGTATGATGAGCGGAAGCAGGTTAGTCTAAGCCTGACAACCATCCAGAACTGCTTGCTTTGTTAAAATTTCTCCTTTATTGGATATATTTTTTTCCATTCTTGAGATACTTTACTAAGAAGAATGTGTTTCAACTCCATCCAGGTAAACATAAAAGATGTAAAGTCCCCATCTTGTTTTATACTCTTGTATTAATGTGAAGTAAAAAAAATTACTCCTTTATGCCAGGTATGATGGCACACATCTGTAATCCCAGCTTTTGGGGGGAGCTGGGGCAAGAGGATCACTTTGAGGCCAACCTGAGCAACACAGCGAGATCCTGTCTCTACAAAAAATTAAAGGAAAAAAATAACCGGGCACAATAGTGCACACCTATTGTCTCAGCTACTCAGGAGGCTGAGGTAGGAAGAGCACTTGAGCCCAGCAACTAGAGATTGCAGTGAGCTATGATCATGCCACTGCACTGTGGCCTGGGCGACAGGGCGAGCCCTGTCTCAAAGAAATAAAATCTAAAACTGCTCCTTGTGTGGGAGCTTTTGCTCCTCCACTGTCTCTAATATTAAGGATCATTTTAGGCAGACCCTTTTCTTGAGCTCTCTCATGACTTAACAGCTACGTTCCACCCATTTCATCAGCTGTTCTTCTTCTGGGTTCTGACCCCTGGCCCTGGGAGGCAGGCGTGTAGGTTCAGGGATGGCATCCTTTCTACAGCTGTTGTACTGCAAGAGCCAAGAGTTGTGGCTTCCACCCTTGTTTCTCCCATCAGGCTGCCCTGAGGGCTTCACTATCTTGAAATCCACAGCATTCCCTGAGATAAGGCAAGGGCTTCCTTCATGTCCTTCTGTCTCCCAAGGTGCCATGCCCTAGCTGTGTTCAGCCTTTGGAATTTTTCTGCTGTTTGTATTCTTGATGCCGAAGGCTGGTGGGAATTCATCTTCATTGCCTTGTCCCCCCCACCCCCATGCATTAATTACATTATATCCCAGGCTTCTGAAGTTGCTTTTTGTTTTTTTTTCCTGGATCTTTTCTGACACTTTGCTTTTTGTCAGAATGTTTTTGAAGCCCACTCTCTGCATGTTCTGTTTTAATAAGCAAATCTTTACCCATGTAAGGTAGACTCAGATTAATGGAGTAAATTCTAGGTTTGGGGCAAGAAGGACCTACTGATTCTGAGCACTGACCCTTACTGCGTCACCCTTGGTGGAACTGTGTAGCTTCCTTCAGCTTCAAGTCTGAGGAAGACAATGCCTGCTTCATAGAATGAACTGAAATTATAAATGCAGACTCCCTGGTTCAAGTTTCAGGGTCAAAAATGTGCCAGGGTAGTCCATTCTCAAGTGAAGGAAACTCAACTCAATCTGGCTTAAGCAAAAAATAGGAGACTTTGGCCGCATAACTAGGTTATATATGGGAACAGCTAGCTTGAGTCATGGCTGAATCCAAGTGCTGAAATGACGCTGTCAGGAAGCTCTAGGCACTGCTTTTCTTTTTAGCAAGGCTGTTTCTGCACGTAGCCTCTTGAGCTTCTGGCTGACATTCTAGCTTCTCAACAACCCAGGGGAAGATGATCCACCCCTTTTCTAGTAGCTCCCAAGGAGTCTCAAAGGTGACGCTCACTGGCTCCGCTCTGGTCCTGCGGCCATCCCTAAGCCAATCATTGTAGCTGGGGAATGAAATGTTCTGATCGATTGGGTTCAACGTCATGTTGACTGCCCATGGAGACTGGTTCTAGGTCCACCCGAACCACAAATACTGATTGTGGGGAAAGGAGGTTTCCCAAAGGAAAAGTGGCTGCAACTAAGAGTGAGTAGATGCTGGGGACGGGGGAGGAGCACCACACAACCTCACAGATTGTCCTTGCTGGGCCAATGCTGGCAACAGTGCTGTAGTTATTGCCCAGAGAAACGTTGCCTATGGTGGCTCTCAAGGCAGCCAGATCCGGAGCAGGACAGGACACAGGGCAGTCAGGAGGAGGGGTGGAGAAGAAGTGAAAGGACCTGGTGGCCACCTCTCAAATCACAGCCTTGTACTGGCTCTTGTTCTATTAATCTAAGGGTTTTAACCTGTCGAGACCTGGGTTAAGCTATAGAAAGCTTTGAAAACCTTCCCTTGTTCCTTCTTAGTCCTATGAAAGTGATTCCCCGGAAGGCCAAAATTCCACCCAGCTGCTGGGACACAGTTTAGGACATCTCCAATTGCTTTTTCGGAACTGTCCTACTAAAAGTATAGTGTGTGTTAACATTTATGGAGACTTTCCTATATCACTCCTATAGGAGGAATTAGAGTTATCTAGCAGCTAACATTTAACTTCATATAAGCACTTTATGAAGTTATTTTGTGATCTTCCCATCAGTCCCATGAAGTAGGTACTAGTATGAGCTCCATTGTACAATCAAGGAACTGAGGCACAGAGAAGTTAATGAAGCTCCCCAGGGCCACACAGCCAGTATGTGATGAAGCCAAGACTGAACCAAGATTTGGAACTAAGATTTAGGCGGTTTGAGTCTAGAACCCAGTGCATGTGGGAAGGGCGTTCCCCTCAAGGCCACGAATCCAGGGCAAGAGGAACTTGACTTCCAGAGCACTCCAGCTGTTCAGAGGAAGCGTGAAGGCAAGAGACACGCCAGATTGCAGCGGCGCCGGGGACCCAGGAGGCCTTTGTTTCTCCAGCCTAGCTTTCTTGGATCCCCAAGGAAGGGCTCTTGCCTGGTGGTCCAGTGGGCACCAAATTAGCCTCCCATGCCTCTGGCTGGCTGACTCCAAGGTCAGCCAGGAGGTTGCTTTAGATTACAAGAGCTGATTTTGACCTCCTTGCAAGCAGAGGCTCCCTTGCACATCAGTCTCATGGCATTTCATTATTTTTGCCAAATGCTGGAAAGAAACAGTACATCTGGGTAGTATGGTGATTTTTATCCTTCTGTGCATCTTTTTATTATGTGTCCTTTTCCTCCAGTACAAATACAAGTGAACAGGGACAAACCTAGATCTGCAGCCCACGTGGAGAGTGCAGTGGCCACTGCGAGGGTTCCCTTCTCCATGGCACAGCTCAGCCGCCTTCTGTGCTGAGAAAGAGGAGAGGGTGGAAGGAAGGAATGAACAATTTCCCATAACCCTTCCACCAAAAGATAACTGCTATTATCATTTTCCAGCTTTCCTTTTTCCTAGCTGTCTTTCTCAGACTTTCAATGTGAACTTGACTGACCCCAGAAGCCTCTTGTTCTGATACTGAAATGGTTTGTGCCAGTTGTGGGACTTGCCATGCAGGGAGACACCGAACTAAACCTCTGTGCCTCCCACCCGCATAACTGGCCGCTGCTGACTCTGAATGAGGCCACTTTTCTGGCAGATTGCGTTTAAGGAATGTCTTAACCGGGCTGGTGAACAAAGGCCTCCTAGGGCCCAAAGCCTCTTTGTCTGGCCTGGGTCCTAGTGGCTTCTGGAACCTCAAGTGTCTCCAGCCTGTCCTTGTGTGCCCCAGGAACTGCTGGAGTACCCTGGGGGTCAGGTTCCTTTCACACAGGGTTTCTGGTCCCGTAGCCATCGCCATATCCTTCTCACCTGAGTGCCATCCAGGAGGGAGAGGCCTCATGTCCTCCCAGCCCCATTGGCAGCAGGACCTGCCTCTGGGCGCCTGTTACAGAGATGTTAACTAGCCCATGTGAGAACTGGAATCATGGCCAGAGACTGGTGAGCCCTTTGTCCTGGCTTACTAGACTGATCAGTGTAGACCTGTTTAGTAGGAAGAACTTTCATTAGGCTGTGTGTGGGGGTGGGTGGGTGGGTGTCTGCCTAGAAGCCTTACGTTCAGCAGTGGTTTTCCAAGCACTGACTTTGAGCTAAGTACTGTTAAGACACAGTAGGGGAGACCAAGCCAGGAGATGTAGTCCCTCTCTACCCACATAGACATTTCAATTTCAGCAAAGGACTTGCCTTTGTGGGCCAAATAGACAGCAATGAGGATGAGGGACTCACTAAGTAATAGGGCATGTGCTACTGAGCTGGATGGACAGGTAGCATGCTGGGCCATCAGAGCCAGAGTGGAGGTGGCCATTGGCAGGCATGGGGTCTTTTCTGCCTCTCTCTGCTCACCTTAATGTCTTCAGCTGTTGCTGCGTGAAGAAGGGCCCTATCTGGGGAGCTCTGGTTCCAGCTGGCTTCTCAGCTGGGGTTGGAATTCCGCTCTTGAGGAGGTCTGTTCAGTTTGTGGAGGTCAGCAGTGAGCGACTCAAGTTGTTTTTCCAGTAGTGCAGGCTGCAGCCCCGCATCTGGCCCATCTCCTCAGCTCACACAGCTAATCTGGGAATGCAGAGGGCAGGCTATTCCTGGGAAAAGTGATTTAAGTGATGAGACTCAAAGATAGGTGAGAAAAAGCAGATCTTGCAAAAAATGACGGCAAGCCGACCCTTGCAGGTCAGGCTCAGCAGGGAGCAGAGTATTTACAGTGCCAGTAAATGGAGAAAAGCCCCTCTCCCCCTCAGCAGTTCTGGGAGATGGAGATAAAGACCAACTCCTGGAGTATTTATACTGGAGAAGTTATTTACATTTCTGGCTCAGTCTCCGGGGGTCCAAGCAGGCAGGAACAACTACAGTCTCTTGAAGGGGTAGTCTGTGAATCTTTGGGGCGCTGATTTTTGGCGATAAGGGTTTCCACTTGCTTAAGTAGGATGAAGAGCTGAGTTCAGTGAACTGTAAACATTTAGAATCTTGGTTCTTGCCTTCTACCCTATCGTCCCAGAAAGGAAAGGACTTCAGGGGGAAAAATACTTTCAAGCATATCTGACTTCATGTACCGTGTAGGAACCTAGAATGTTCTACCAGTAAGTCAGAAGTGAGTCATATAGGATCACTGTGAAAGTTTCTTTTTTAAGGAACTTTACACATCATTTTATAAAGTAGAAACATTTCATAAAGCAAACTGTCACACCTTTCTTTAGCTCAGTGGTTCTTAACCTTGGCTGTACATTAGAATCACCAGGGAAGCTTTTAAGATCACACCCAGAGCAAAAACAGGAGCATCTCTGGGGGTGGATCCAGGCATCAGGATTTTGTTGAAACTTCCCAGGTAATTCCAGGGTGCAGCCAGGGCTGAGAACCACCATGTGCCTTTCATAGGCATGTCCTGGAGTGGTCCTATGTTAAGTGGACTTAAAATAGGACATGTCCTGTAATGTCAGGATTAGGTGCCTTTGAGAGCATGACAGCTGGACGCTGCCACACAGAAACCAGAAATGCCCAGCAGAGGAGCTGTATAAACACTTCCTGCATCCCTACCATGGAATGCTACGTAGCAGGAAAAAGGAGCAAGCTTCGCCTCTATGCACACGGACGACACTCACGTGCCTCGTGTTAAGTACAGGCTGTGTGTGTTGCCAGGCCCTGGGAGCAGGGGAGGTCTTGCTGTAAAAGGTACAGGGTGACATTTCTGGATGATGAAAATACTCTGTACCGTGATCGAGGTGTTTGTTACCACAGTTGAGGCTGCTTTTTAAAACACCTGGAACTGTACAGTAAAGGCAGGGGAGTATGTAAATTATATTCCAATAAAAAGGTTGCTTAAAACAAAAAACTCCCTCCCTCATCAGCCACAAATAGATAAGTGTTACGTGTACATATAACGGGATTTCATTTAGCCCTAAGAAGGAGGGGAAGGACTGATAGATCCTAAACGTGATGAGCTGTGAAAACATGATGCTAAGGAAGAGAAGCCGGGCACAAAAGGCCACATATATGATTCTATTTATACGAAATATCCGGAATAGGCAAATCCATGGGACAGGAAGCAGATGTGGGGGTCGCTGGGGCTTGGGGGGGGGGGGAAGAAGCAATAGTAGAGGGGTGGCTGCCTGATGAGTTTCCATTTGAAGTAATAAACTTCTGTACACCCCTGGGTGAAGGGCTCAACTACAGTTTGAACTTTACCTTAGAAATGAAAATAATATAACCTAAACAGTCGTACCCTCCTATTGATCTGAAATTAAAAAAAATAAAATAGTAGCGTATACTTACTGAACACTTGTCTATTATGTCATATGACGTCATCATCCCTACTTCATGGATTCACACAAAGGCCCAGAGCATGTGGTCACCTGCCCAGATGGATTAAGAAAAAACAAAAAGGGTTCTGGGACCAGATATTGGGATGGTTGCACGGCACTGTGTGTGTATTTAATGCCTCACTGCATTGTAAACCTTAAAATGGTAAAAATTGTAAATTTTATGTCATTGTATGTTACCACCATAAATAAGTAAGAAAAAAAAATCCCACAATCTCCATGTAGGCCAGACGTGTGGTAGGCGCTTTGGTAGAGAATAACTCGGTGTTTGGCCCCTTTGGAGAGGGGGCCTTTGCCCTGGGGTCTCCCCTCTCCGGTTCAGTAAAGGAGCGTATTTCCCACCCTCCACTGTGTCTGCGGGATGCTGTCGCTTCTCATAGAAATGCCCACAAGACGCATAAATCGGGTGGGCCCCCAGCACTTGGGGGCGTGAGGATAACATGCTCAGCGGATTGCTCTTGGGAACTGTTTGGGGTGGGGGTGGGGCGCGTGCCTTTGCACAGAATTACGCAGGTCTGCTCGGTTTGACCCGGGAAGGAAAATCGTGCTCAATAACGGGCCTTCAGCAAATGCAGCTGAGTAAATAAAAATGTGTGCATCAGACAGCAGGGGAACCGTGAAGAGCAGCGTTTGGGGCTGGTTGGGAAGATATTTATGGTTGGGAACCTAGTGACTAAAAAGCAAGGCTGCCTGAAGATGAGCAAAGCTGGTGGGGGAGGTCATCTGCAGACAGAGTCTCGCCATGGCCGAGGGCGATGAATCGCACAGTTGAACCGTCCAGCTTTGCGTGGACCTTGGAAGTCCGGAACAAGAATCTTATTGATGATTTGTCAGACCCCGAGCAGACAACCCTGAACTTTAACAGAGCAGGATGGAAAGCTCGCACAAGGGCCTACAGTGTCCAGAATGAACAGCACGTTTATTTTTCGTCCCTCCACTGGAGGACGAGGAAGAGGCCAAAATGAAAAGTGTGGGGGTGGGGGCTAGAAAATGTGAGGAGCGTGTTCCAGAGCCTCAATGGAACGGCCACATTCCTCCCAGGGACCGCCTGCCCCTCTGAGCCCTGAGGGTGGAAAAATGTCACTGGGGTTGGCGCAAATGGGGCTCTGCCTTTGTTGATTGTTATTTCCGAGAGCCTGTAGCTGGACCCCAAGAGGGTGTGCCCGTAGGAGAATCGCCGACCACTGGCCCCACTATACCTAGCACCTTGTCGGGCGCCCAAACCCACAAAGCTTGATGGTGACCATAAAAAGCTCTCGCCTAGCCCTAGGCATAGACACGTGCCGAGATGACCGTGAATAATTAGTTGTGGCAGAAAGAACCTAAGGAGACCATTGGCCATGGCAGCTTCATGGAGAAAGGCCTGGCCGGACCATGAACCATGATGCGGATCTCGAGAGGAAAGGAAATGACATCCCAGCTGTTTTGACTCTTACTCCTAGTCCTGTGTTTCTTCAACCCAGGTGCTTCCCCTTCACCTAGCACAGCATAGAGGAAAAGGAAGGTATTCCAAATTCACACTGTCCCTAGCAGAGGGCACCCTGAGTGCTGCTGTCCCCCCCCACCTGCTGATGGCAGGGACATGGCTCCCTGGCTCTCCTCGGCCTGCCTGGGCCTGGGTGTCCGATGGTGTTCTGCTTCTCAGCCGTCCAGGCAGCATCTCCTGCAGTCCCTACATCAGCAGGTCCTGCCGGCTCTGCCTGCCTTGCGTCTCCTGTGCCTCCTGTCCATCCCTTCTCTACCCATGCCCCACCTCGAGGAGCACAGGCGCCAAGGAACAGAGGCCAGGACTCGGGTACCCTTCCCTGGCTGCCGGGGAACAACTGTAGCCAACGGACGGCAGACAGCAACTTTGAATTTGGACATATTCGGGTTTGAACCCCGGTGCCACCACTCACTCAGGATGTGGCCGCGTTAGGTGTGATTCAGCCTCAGGAGCCCGTTTCCTCGGCTGTGTACTTGCAGGGTGAGAACTGGAGATGGTGGGTGCAGCTGGTGGCACAGGGCCCAGCCGCCTTGATGCGGTCACACCCTGCTCATTCTCATCTGTGTTACACGATCCTCTAACTGGCCTCCCTGGCAGCCCCCTTCTGTCCTTCCCACTGCTGTCAGGCTGATGCCATCGCTGGCCTGCCCACTGCATTGCAGAGTCCTCACCATCTGCCTTGTCCCCAACCCACAGTTCTGGCCACTTCTCCCCTTTAGGGCCCCCCGCGTGTCACGACACAGAGTGGCTGATTGTTTCTCAGACACACCACATGCTTTTAGCGCCTGTGTCTTCTGAGTACTGTCTGAAATGCCTCTGCCTTTCCTCTGCTGCTGCTCCATGACCAGCTTATAAATCCCCTCCCCGTAACTCAGGGCTTGCCTCTCTTGCCTTGGTACGTTCCTGGTCCCTGGGGGACGGAAGACCCCTCTGGGACACCTCTGTCTCCCTAGAGCCAGGCATGAGCTTTTCACCCTTTGGCCTGCTTCACACTTCCTCACGGGAGAGAGAAACAGAGGCTGTTTTCCAGGAACCCTGCAGCTTTTGGGAATAGCTACGGATGTGGAAGTAAAGAGATACTTTCCGTTTTTGTGCTTTTTCTCTTTTTTCATTTTTCTCTTTTTGTTGGTCCAGAAGTAGCGGCAAAGGGACAGCCTTAGAACATTCAGGATTTCAGGAAAATGCGTCTTGAGACCCCACATGCCTTGTGAGGCCCTTTCTGTTTCTTTCCCTTGCCCCCTGCGGCTGAGTTCAGGGCTCAGTGCCACTCTCTTTCCTCGCTCAACTTCTTTAAGCTCCCCACTCTTTAGCCTGCCTAGCTCCTGGCCGGCAGGAATAGCTGTTCAGACCAAAACAAAGCACAACCTAAGGCATTCAGTTCGGGAACCGTGTTTTATTCCTTTACATCCTTCTGTAGGGCCAGCATAGCTGGACTCTGAATGAACAAATGCTTGTCAGCTCAATAGCAGTAAAAATGTGTCTGCAGACAGCACAAAGTTGGACTGTGGCCCCTCCTGGCTTTATCTCAGGTGAGAGCTGTAATTTTCCTGGCATCATGGCCCTCCGTTTCCTTCTTTAATTTAATTCCCCTCCACCCCTGCCTCATCTCCAGTTCAGTAGCACCACTGCCTTAGACAAGGGCAGGGTGACACTGGCCCTTAGTGAGCCAGTCTGGTCATAGCAGAGCAGCTGAGAAGCTGCTGGCTTCTGGCTCCAGCTGAGAAGCTCTGGGGAAGAAGGCAAGAGCCCTCGCCCGATAAGGGCAACAGGGTAGCCTTCTCTGGGTGCGTCCTCTCGTGATGCCTGTAGTGACTGATCGCCCTTGATCACCCTCTGCCAGAGGCTCCTGCGGCCCATCCTTCTTGGGCAATCATTGGACCACCTGGAAGAGCTTAGTCTCTTCCCTGCACTCTGGTGTGCCCTTCTCCTGCCCTCTCTCCCCTCTGGGGATTCGCAAATATGTTGAGTGTGAGGGTGGGTCGGCCAACCATGCCAGGGAGACACCTGGGTGGGTCTGGGCTGAGTGCACACGAGGGCAAACTTCCCACACACTCGTGCTCCAGTGACACAGATGAAGAGGGGCCGGTGCAGACGAGGGGCTCACTCTGGCCTCAGTGGAGGGGTCCGAGGAAAGCAGGGACCGCCAAGATTCCAGATGGTGTGCAAACTTCCAGGGTTCAAGTTTTAGGATAGCTAGTTCATGCAGGAAACTTCAGGAGCTGGTTTTATTAGACCATTTGGGGGAAGAGTTCTT
The DNA here is from genome assembly GCF_000181295.1 of Otolemur garnettii. Taxonomy (NCBI): domain Eukaryota; kingdom Metazoa; phylum Chordata; class Mammalia; order Primates; family Galagidae; genus Otolemur; species Otolemur garnettii. The sequence goes on from NW_003852416.1 coordinate 7,471,496, forward strand.
TAGGTTCCCAGAGTTGGTACTGTATAAACCAGAAAAGTAGGGAAAGATCCTTTTTCCAAAGCTCATCCGTTGTAATATTTTGGCTGGATAAAACCTGCCGAATACCTGGATTTTTCGTGGACTTCTCTTCAGTCCTGATCCAGGCCAGTAATTTACTTTTTTATAAGCTGGCCATGAGGTTCTTTCACGTATAAAGTAAGCAGATGGATTTGCTTTGCTTTCATTGATTAATTTAGTTAACATTGGGGTGGACCCTGGAAATGGGAAGCAAGACACAGAGCCTGTCCTTGAAGCTAATAACAGCTAAATAGTAACACAGATGGCTATGACACTGTGTCGTCAGAGCTGTGTGTTGTTTCTTATTGCAGCTGTAACAAACTACCAACTTGTATCACAAGTTAATGAACTTGTGTTGCTCTGATTCCAGAGATGAGAATCTAAAAGGGGCCCATAGGGATCTGTTGCTTCTGCACGTTCTAGGGAAGAGTCCGTTTCCTTGTCTTTTCCAGATTCTAGAGGTCACCTGTGTTCACGGCTCATGGTTCTCTGTCCTCAAAGCCAACACTGTGGTATCTCTCTCTGCTTCTTCCCATCCTGCCCTCCTTTTGGGGGGCACATGTGGATAATGTGGGATAGTCCTGTTATTCACATCTCTGCAGTCCCTTTTGCCATGTCTTAAAGTAGCACATTCACAGGCTCAGGGGGTTAGGTCATGGGCATTTCTTGGGGGGGGGGGTCATTATTCAGCCTACCATAGGGGCCAGTGCTGGTAATGTGGGATTATCTGTTAAAAGGGCCTCACTGTCCCAGAGGACCCAAGAAAGCATCTCAGGAGGAATGTTATCTAGCCCAAGACCTGAGGGATGAGTAGGATTTCGCCAGGGGAAGACTGTGATGGTGTGTGAAGGTCAGGGGAGAGAGGGGTGCAGCGGCTGGGCTGTAGAGCATGATGAATGTGGCTGGGTGACGCTGGAGCTGTCTGTGGGGCTTTGGAGGCCAGCAGGGGCCAGGTCCCAAGTCTGGGGAACTAGGAGCAGCTTTTAATCATGGACACCCTGTGAACAGATTCATATTTTAGAAAGTCATGCAGCCAAGCCAACATCAGTCTTAGGATCATAGGATTTCAGAGCTGGAGGGAATATTATATGGCTTTGACCTAATGACCTGAGGTTAAATAACAGGCCCAACATCATCAGAGAGAATCAAGATGAAAATAACCCTGATTGTAACCACTGCTCCAGGAGCAAAGCTGGACAGTGGGCCGCGAGGCACTTAGAAGCTGGGTTTTCTTAGTTTTTCCACGAGAACCCTGAGAGGGCAGATGTTTGTGATGGAGCAGATATTTTCAGCACATTGGGACTGCGTCTCCACTGTCACGCCCCTAGCAAGTGGATGCCCTGGGGCTTCTGTGGAGGTCGTCCTTCTCAAAGCCCAAGGCCTGTTTCTCTCTCCTAGTGCCTCACACCAAACCCTCCCCCCCTCCCCGGGCCAGAGCGGGCACGGTGGGACACTGCAGGGTTGGGAGGTATAGCCGAGTGGGGCCTTTGGAGAGAAGGGGCTGCAGTGAGGTTTCTCCTGTCTGTGTCTCTAGCCCTGGAGCAGCTGCTGACAGAGCTGGACGATTTCCTCAAGATCCTGGACCAGGAGAACCTGAGCAGCGCAGCCGTGGTGAAGAAGAGCTGCCTGTCTGAGCTCCTCCGGGTCTACACCAAAGGCAGCAGTAAGTGTGGGCTGGGGCCGTGGAGCGGGGACTGTGTCAGTCAGCCAGGATCGCTGTAACCACACGCCGTGGACTGGGCATCGTGAACAACATGCTTTTATTTTCTCATACTTTTGGAGGCTAGAAGTCCAAGGTCACAGAGTTGGCAGGTTTGGTTTCATCTGAGGCCTCACTTTCTAGTGTCTTCACATGGTTTTCCGCCTGTATATGTCTGTGTCTTAGTGTCCTAATCTCTTTTTTTGTTTGTTTTTGAGACAAGCGTATCTGTCTCCCCTCTCCTCTTCTCCTCCCCTCTCCTCCTCTCCTCTCCTCCTCTCCCCTCCCCTCCTCCTCTCCCTCCTCTCCTCTCCTCCTCTCCTCCTCTCCTCTCCTCCTCCTCT
>NW_003852416.1:7475070-7480004 GCF_000181295.1 Otolemur garnettii
CCTCCCCCAGGCTGGAGTGCAGTGGCATCATCATCTCTCAGTATAGCTTCAAACTCTTGGTCTCAAACTATCCTCTTGCCTCGGCCTCCCAAGTAGCTGGGACTATAGGCGCACGCCACCACAGCCAGCTCATTTTTAAATATTTTGTAGAGATTGAGTATCACTGTGTTGTCCAGGATGATCTTAAACTCCTCCAGCTTCAGCCTTCCAGGATTCTGGGATTAAGGTGTTAGCTACAGTCTGGACCTAACTTTTTCTTCTTGTAAGATCAGCGCCCCCTCGCCCCCCAGCTCATTTTGACTTAGTTACCTGTTTAAAGACCCTAATTCCAAATATATCTCAGTTATATTCGGAGATACTAGCGTCTAGGATTTAACATGAATTTGGCAGGGGACAAAATTTAGCCTATAACAATGGTGCAAGAATGACCTAACTTGAGCAGGAGCCGCAGAAATCTATGACTATTCAACCCAGAAGCTTATGAGTAAAGTCATTTTTTAGTTTTTGAGACAGAGTCTCCATCCATCACCCTGCGTAGCGCACCATGGTGTCATAGTAGCTCACAGCAACCTCAAACTCTTGGGCTCAACTGATCCTCTTGCTCAGCCTCCTGAGTAGCTGGGACTATAGGTGCCCACCATGGCGCCTAGCTAATTTTTCTATTTTTTGAAGAGACAGGGTTTCATGCTTGCTTAGGCTGGTCTTGAACTCCTGAGCTCAAACAATCCACCTGCCTTGGCCTCCCAGAGTGGTAGGATTACAGGCGTGAGCTGCTGCGCCCGGTATAAGTGAGGTTTTAAATGAAGTGTTTTCAAAACACTTTCTTGCCAGGTGAAAGTAGAGAAGGGACGATAAATTATAATAGCTAAGCCTCAACTGAGCACTTCTCACATGCATATGTAGTAACTTGTTTTACCTTCAGGACACCCTGATCGGGTTACTGTTGTTCCAGGGGGAAATTGAGGCCCAGAGAGTTTTACAAACTTGCCCAGTATTGTGCAGTCCAAGGGAACGCAGGAAAGCATAGTTTCAAGATTTTGTGAATCACAGAACCCTGAGTTCATAATTTTTCCTTTTTCTTTTTATTTATTTTTTTGAGACAGAGTCTCACTATGTCACCCTTGGTAGAGTGCTGTGGTGTCATAGCTCACAGCAACTTAAAACTCTTGGGCTCAAGCAATTCTCCTGCCTCGGCCTCGAAAGTAGCTGGGACTATAGGCGCCTGCCACAATGCCCAGCTATTTTTTTGTTGTTGTTGCAGTTGTCACTGTTGTTTAGCTGGCCCAGGTCAGGTTCGAACCCACCACCCTTGGTATATGTGGCTGCACCATAACCGCTGTGCTACGGATGCTGAGCCAATTTTTCTTTTTTATTGAGGTAAAGTTTACATACAATAAAGTACACGTATCTTAATTATGCAATTCAGCGAGTCTGACAATTGTATATACCTATGCACCTGTGTCCCCACCACCTAAAACAAGACATAAAACATTTCTGTCATCCAGAAAGTTCTGTCCCACCCCTTCTCAGTTAATTTCCCTCCTGGTCTAACCACAAGGCAACTGTGGTTCTGATTTCTCCCACCACAGGTTTGGGTTGCCGTCCTGGAGATTTGTCTAAGTGGGGCCATGTGGGGTGTGCTCTGTCTGGAGATGCGTCCACACTACTGGGCGTGTCAGTACATTGTCCCTGTTTTTGCTGAGTGGTGTCCCATCCTGTGAAAAGACCGCAGTCCGTTTATCCACTCGCTGTTGACAGGCGTGCGAGTTGTTCACAGATTTGGCCCCTTAACCAATGAGACTGCTCTGAACAGTCTTGTCCGAGTTATCTTGTGGGAATATGGTTTTATTTTTAATAAATTCAGCATTTTTTTTTCTAAAAAGAAAACCTTCTTGTGAAGTCATCACAGTTGACTGGATTTTTATGACATATGTTTGAGAATTAAAAATACCATTTGGGAACTGTAAGGGACCATTCAGGGGCATCTAAACCATCTGCCTCTTGGCAGGAGGTAGCTGCATCCGTGCCAGGGAAGGGAAGGGAAGTCTCCACCTGCTCCTGCCGTCCCGGACATGCTCCCTTGCATCCAACCTGAACCTGCCAGGCTGCACTGCGAGGGTTTTTCCCCTTCCTTGTTCCCCCCGAAATGAGTTTCTGTTGTCTGGATAACAGAGCGGTTGTAACGCTGAGGCATGTTGCTCTGTGCTCGTAACACCCGGCCCCTCAGCCTCTCCTCAGAAGTGTTCTCCTGGGTCCTTTTGTCACCTTTGCAGCTCCCGGGGCCACCCCACATTCCCAGGCTCCTCAAGGCTTTGTGGGGAGCATCTGTCATGAGGGCTGGTCAACAGCACGTCAAAGATGCCCATGGTGGGAATGGCAGGGAGCAAGTCCACATTACAGGAGGGCCAGAGAGGGGTGATTCACTTCACAGAAGGACTGTCAGTGGCATCCTTTAAAGAGCACACTCCCCAGACCAATTAGATGTGCTCTGACTTGAGAGCATTCACTTATAAAGACTGCCTCTGCTGGGAACCAGAGAACACGTCTTGGTGACCCGTCTGATCCAAGGCTCTTGGTGCTGACCACTCTGGCAGAGCATCCTGCATCAGGTCCCCTTTTTGGTTTAACTTGTGCAGCGTCCTGTCAGGTGAGTTTGTGCTGCCTTTGATGTGCTCTCGTAAAGTCAGTCCTGCCTGCCCTTGGACTCTGCGGCTTGCCCGTGGCAGGAAGCTGCTGAGAACTGGTCAGGAGTTCCCTACAGTGAATTACTCCAGAGGTCACCCAGATCGCTGATGAATGGCTACACTCCCCCTGAGGCCCGGGGTGACCGCTCGTATCCTGTCCCTGTCTGTTAGGGAACTTTCTTTGGGGTTCTCTTTGTATCCCTTAGACTATAGGGTGGGGACCACAGCAGCTAACGTTTACTGTGTGTGTGTCCAGCACTGAGCTTACTGTGTTAAATGGCGTGAATTAAATCCTTCCCCCAGATCTATCATGGAGTTGCTGTGGGTGGCAAAGCTCCAGCTTTGGCTGAGCGGGCGGACCCAATCTCGCTTCTCCATGCTCTTCCCTGAATTAATTGTTGTGTTGCTCAGCACAGAATCCTGAACACACCCCCTCCAACCCTAAAATTATAGCACTCATCTTTCCCTCAGCCTCCCTGATGTGTCTCACTATGTATCTACCAAAAATTAGCCCAGCCTGATGGGGCTTGTACGTGGAGGCAGACTGATTGTTTGAAGACGGTCTGTGGTCCACACAGGCGGAGCTGTTGTGTACGCCCACACAATTTGGGCAGAGTGTATGTGTGCATTTATACCTTTCAAATAGAACAGTCTGTTCCGGTTTTCTAATCTTTCATTTTCTTAGTGTAACACGACTTTTCTACCTCCTTTGTTTTTTAGGTGGAGAGGTCAAGGCCCAGACTAAGGTCTGTTTATTGGGGGCAGCCTATGGTCTGTTTATGCCTTTACTATCAAGGGCCCTGCCCCTGCCCCAAAGGCTCCAGGGACATCTCTGTGGCTGCCCCTCTGTAGCAAGTGCTTTGAATGGTCTGTCTATCCACCTGTAGCAAAGCATTTCATGTCCCTCCTCCCCAGCCTACCCCAGTTCTCTGGGAAGCACCACCCTCTGGGAGGAGGAAATTACATGTGTGCCCGAGCGCTGTAAACTCTCCTTTTCCACCAACACCTGCCACTGCCATTTCTCACCCATTTATACAACTCCCAACTCAGGTCTGTCTCCCACACCACTGTTGGCTTCACAAAGGCAGAGACAAGGTTGGTTTAGTTCTCTGCTGTCTCCCCATCACCTAGCACATGGCTGATGCTCGGTGCACTTCTACAAATGAATGAGTGAATGATGGAGAGCAAGTTCTCCAGCCTAAGACAGCTGCCTCCCGGACAATGGGCTGGTCAGCAACCTCCCTTTCCAGGGCCAAGTTCACTGTGCTTTGCCCCCAATTGCAGAAGGTCCTGGGAGCCTCTTGGCACCAGCCTACGTTGTCCTGGCTTAGCAACACCCTGTGAATCATAAGCAAGTCAACCCCGCCAGCAGAGTGCCCAAGGCAGGCAATGTAGCCTCATGAGGTGGCCAGTGTGAGTTTTCTCTGTAACTTACAAATCGCCATCCTAGGGAGAAAGCACCTGCTCAGAACCTAACAGTTAAAACAATAATAATATCCTGCCTTTTATTTTTTTTTATACAAGAGTGTGAACATATTCAATGATACGGAAAAAGAAAAGAACATAAAATGAACACTGAACAATTTATGTCACCCCCGTTTCTTTTCTGGGGCTTATCTGTGTCATCTGAATACTTCTGTGTCATTGTGGTTTACCTCTGTGTTTCGGCTTTGCGTCCTTTTTATAGTTAGCACTCCTGCACGCACACATTTCCATGCGTTGGCCGTTCATATGCTTTTTGTTTTTGCTATTCTGAAGCTTGATTTTTAAACTTAACTCTACGTCTTGGATATCTTTGTAAACAGCAGACATAGAGCCTATTTTTCAGTTAGGTAGTGTCAACTAATGGAGGAACCTAGTTTTCAACCAGCCCCCTATTGGTGCGCATTTAAGTCGCATTCTTTAAAAAAAAAAAAAAGAAAAACCAGAAAAACAAAAACTCATATAGTATTGCTGTGAACATCCTCAAATAAAATTTGGTTTATATTCTGGAATTTATCTATAGGATAAATTTCTGACAATGGAATTGCTCAATCAGAGAATATGAACCCATAAAATTAAATTATTCCCCCAAAGTCACCTCCAAACTGGTTGTGCCAATTTATACTCTTCAGTAATCCGGTTATTTGTTATGTGTGTTGACAAGCCATGGTTTTTATTTTGCGATTTTTCTGTTGTTGAGCCTTTGAGTTATTTCCCATGTTTTAGGCTGTCATTTTTAATCTTTGTTAGTTATAAGGTTACCTTATT
>NW_003852416.1:7480245-7503374 GCF_000181295.1 Otolemur garnettii
TTCGAACCCGCCACCTTAGGTGTACGTGGCGGGCGCCCTAGCCGGTTGAGCTATAGGCGCCGAGCCGAGCCTTGTATTCTTGAGAACTTCAGGGTTGGGTCAAAACGGGAAGGATTTATTTCATCATGATTCTTTTCCATACTCTGCAGATAAGATAACTGAGGCATATCTGTTAGAAGTTTTGCCCAGAACTATGCCCATTATGGCACAGCTTGGCTGAGAGCCATCGCTCACACACACACACACCCCCGCTGCCAGGCACTTTTTCTCTGCCACGTTCCAGAGAAGGTGCTGACACAGCCTCCTGTGTGTCTGAGCTGGGGGAAGTGTGCAGGGTGCAGTTAGCTCCATCTGTACCTTCTAGCTTCTCCCTTTCCTGCTACACTGTGGGGTGACCTTGCTGACTTTCCTGGCGGGGCTGGGCACTGAGGTGATACTCCTGGGGGCTGATGGCTGAGGGCCTTTCCAGCCCCCTCCTGTTCCTCTTAGTCCTCAGGTCTCTGCTTTTGCAGGCCTGTGGGCTGGAGTCTTGGCGTTCTGTGGCCATGGGACAGACTGACATGGCACTGCTTCCTTCGCCAGGGGTTTGAATCAGGTCCCTTGGCTCAGGGCACAGTCTCCAACCCCTGGAATTTATCAGCCACAAGTTTCTAGGAAATGCAAATTAAGGGCCGCAGAAGAAATTCAAGAGGATTTTGAAGAAGAGAAACTCTAGGATGAGTTTCCTCTGAAGAAAGGATCCTTGGGGAATTGGAAACCATGCAAAAGTTAGCTGACTAGCTTTTCTCTGTCCAAATAGGCACTGGAAAGGTGACTTAACATGTTGAAAGCTGTTTTAAAGGAGCTATGATGGGCCGTTTTAAAGGAAGGCGTTGGTTGTTCTACCACAGTGTACAACCTGTAGGGTAGAGCAGGCAGCTCATGGCTTCCTAGTTCTGGTTCCAGCAGGCTCACCCCTTTTGGAACTCATGATTTGACTGTTCAGCCCTCCTCACCCCCCAAACCACAAGGGTACCTAAAGGCCTGGGAACTAAACATTCAGGTCCTCAGTGTGACCTCTCTTATCCAGACATCACTCGGATTAGCCTATCCAAGTAATTCAGACTAGAGTGAGAATGACAGATAGGGAATATAATTTGAATGAAATGCCAAGAAACCCAGAGGCATCTCTACTTGACAGATCTTTGAGGTTTGGGTTCTTTTCTATAAAAGACTAGAGATTTTTATTTCTTAAACTAGTACCTTCCCATCTCTCTGTATCCTCCCCTGTCCCCTCCCCATCCCACTCCCTGCCAGCTGGAAACCTAGCAGTCAGCAACTTGTCATTTCTTTGTTGGCAATCTGTCAGCTCTCTCTATGATGGGCTCTTTCAATCAATTAAAATGCTGTATAGTTTCTTGGAACTCGAGCAGATGAACGTGTCTCTAGGGGGACAGGGTTTCTGTCTGGAGGCCTTTTCCTTTCAGGAAGTCACATGAAGCCCTGTCTCCCATCCTCCTCCTGCAGGTTCTGATGAGGAGTACATTTATATGAACAAAGTGACCGTCAACAAGCAACAGGATGCTGAGTCTCAAGACAAAGGTACGGGCTGGGCTGGTGGATGGGACGGCAGAAGACAGCCCTGTCCCCAGTCCCCCACCCCCAGCCGGCACACAGGCTGGCTCAGTGGAGTTATTTTTGGAAGCCACATTTTGGTTGGTGGTATTTTGGGTCGATGTATTTTGGGGATATTTCAATGCACCACCCCCCTCCTTGCCTGTTGAATGAGGAATCTGGCCCTAAACTTCGCTGTTCCCAGCATCATGGCAGAGACAGGAAGTCATAATTCAGATGTTCAAAGAAAGCAGCTGTGTGGTGCTAGTCCCACAGCTTTGTGTCTTTTGATAGAAGTCTGTTTTGGGGAGGAAGGGAGAGAAATGGTGGTGTCAGCAGCTGCCTTACTAGTCAAAGATGAGGCTCGGAGGTGCTCTCCCTGTCTGGCAGAGCATTTTCTCTTCCAGGGGAAGGACACGGGGTGTCTTCCATGGTGCCTCACTCTTCTGCTTGTGCTGCTCTCTGCCTTTCCCTTAAAACCTCCCGCAGTGGGTCTGGCAGGACCCTAGGGAGACCTAGAGGTTTGCAGAGCTGCCAAGTTGCAGAGGAGCAGGGGTAAGAATCTCCACCTCCCAACATCCAAGCCTGTGACTCAAATGCACAAGCGTAGAGAGAGGTGGGAACACAGCAGTGCAAAGCACTCAGTCCTGTTAAAGGCTTGCCTTTGAGACATCAACCACCAGGGCTGGTGGCTTTGCTGCTCAGACCTTCCAGGATCCTGTCTGCCCTGGGGTGGCTGAAACATCAGGCTCCAAAGTGCTTTCCCTAAAAGCTCCCTGAAGGCCTAACTCCCTCGGTGCGGCTTCTCCACTTCCTGCCGCTCTGGCAAGCCTGGGACCTAGCAGGACTCATGCAGATGAGGCTTGCCACTCTGCCCAGAACCATTTGCCTTCTGGGTAAACTGTGGGAGGAAAGAGTCATAATCACAGGGTCGGTGCTGACAGTGGCTCAATATAGTGACCGCCAGGCAGCTCCTCTGCTTGCCAAAGCTCTGTGGCTAGACCATTTTTGACATGGGACGGGTGGGAGAGCAGGTGCAGAGCCTGCCAGAAACCCCAAGCCCAAGGCTGGGGCATTACTGCACCCTATTCTTGGAGGAAAAACAACTTCAGCCCCAGGGGCTGCCTGCCTGGGTAATTAACCCCGCTCAAATAGAACACACAGTCCTGGGTAAGGAGATCCTGCAGCGGGGCCGGACACCCCTCACCAAAGCCTTCTCTTCTGCCCGCAGTGCCCGAGGAGCAGGGCCCACTCACCAACGGGGAGCCCAGCCAGCACTCCTCAGCCCCTCAGAAGAGCCTTCCGGAGCTCCCGCCACCCAAGATAGTAAGTGTTAGTCTGGGACCTGGAGACATTTCCCTGAGTCAGTCATTTCCCTGATTGGGCCCTTTGACCTTCCCATTGTCCTCACAGGTGTGAGTCTGTCAAGTATCTGACATTTTCTGAGCTATGTGCAGGGCCTGGGACAGGCGCTTGAAGGGACAGAGTGAAAGTATGACTGCCAGGGGGCCCAGCCCAAGGGTCACAAGACTCCAGACGCTGAGAGGGAAGGACCTGGGGAGATTTGACCAAGTACCTTTGTCACACCACCACAGGCCCCACCCTACCCAAACTCTTACCCCAGTGCCATGGGAGTAGGGCCACCGGCCACTGTGATCATCAGCTCAGGCCATAGTGATCTTTTACAAATTTGCAAATCGTCACACTGTACTTCCTACTTGAAAACCACTAATGGTTTTTGTTAAACGTAGGGGAAAAATCTCCATTCCTTAATGTGGCCCCACAGCCTGTGTTCAGCCTCATTGCAAAGGCTCTTTGCTGGCTTCCCTTCTGCTCCTGGACTGCGCCACCCTGGTGGGTCATGCCCCAGAGATTTTGCACTTTTTGGGGCACGGCCACCTCCTCATCTGTCTGAAGTTCTTCCACGGACTTTCCCTGACCCCACCCCTGCCCAGGCTGCTGTCTGCCCACCACCCGCGTACTCACTCCGCGGCACTTGCCACTGTGGAAACAGTTTGCCTTATTATTTGTCTCCTCCGCCAGATGATGGCTCCTTAGGACAGGAAGCTCCTCTCTCGTTTACCTTCCTGTCCGGTATCTGCACAGCAGGAGCCATGCTCGGATATCCACTTACTTGGATAGGTGAATAAGTGGAATTACAGAATCCTGTGGATCTGGATGAGCAAGTTATTGAAAGTCACTAGTCCTTTGTTTCCTGGTGTTTCTATGGAAGAAATGCTCCCATCTGTCTCATCTGAAGGTCTCATTCAATGGGCTAAGGCTGTAAGCCACTTGGCGCCGTGTATGGCATAGCCTGCTGGGGGTCGTATTTATATTTGAAGGATGAGGAAGCCTAATGTCACCTATCTTCTAAGTGGCAGAGTGAGACTTTGAAGTCGGGTTCTCTCCTCTTAAGGCACAGTTTAGGAGGCATCCTAGGGAAGAGACGGGACCCCAGGCAGGAAAGATTAGTATGGGTGGCAGGGGTCCTGGGGCCAGAGCCGGCACCAACTGAGCTCTTGCCAAGTGACCCACCACCTGATCTGTGGGCTCATGTCCCAGCTGAGGGGATCCCAACCCCAGAATGCCTCCGGACTGGCTCCTTTATTCATGCCTTCCTGGGAGGCAGTGGGGTTCCTTAAATGCTCTCTCCTGCAGCCACAGCAGGGGATACTGACTCCACCATGTGGGCTGGGCAGGCCAGTTCTGGAGAGCCTGGGACTGTGTCCCATCGCATGAGGTCCTTCGAGCTGGGTAGCAGCAGGGGTGGGGGAAGTCTTCATCTTGGGCTGGGTGACACCTCGTGGACAGATGTTGAGTTTCTGGAATTTATGGGTGTCCCCTGTGATGGTGACAATGCTGGCAACTGCCACACCCTGAGCCTTTACCCATTCCAGGCATGCAAACACGATCCTCCCCACTGCCCATCAAGGGACGGGTATTTTTGTCACCGCTTTTCATGTCAAGAAATAGACTCTGAGAGCCAAGGTCCCAGCTGGGAGGTTGCAAGGCCAGGATTTGGTTCCCAGGCCCCCCCGCCCCTCCTCCCCTGGCTGTGCTTGTATCTGTAACAGAGCAGTGGGGCACACTGTGTTCCTTCCAGCACCAACCGCCCCTCACTCTCAGTGAGAGGCATGTCCCCTTGCCTGTCCCATCCACTGCTGATGCTGGCTGGGTAGTGGGAGCAAAAGTGTGGCTGCTGTGAGCTGGGCTGGAACTGCTCTGTTCTGACCTAGGGTCTGTTTGACTTTTGCAGAGTGGCAGTGCCACCATCTGCCATGTCAGGGGAAGCTGCCTATGGCCCAACCCCTAGTGGCTGGTGGCGTTCACCAGGCAAAGCCACTCTGGTACCAAGTACTGCCTGTTCTAGAAATCTGTTTTACAAACAGTATGGGACCCAGTGATAGTTATAAATTAATCAAGGGGGGAGTCCCAGTGCACCTGAGACTCTGGGCTGGTTTTTACTGCCCCTCTGCTGTCTCTGTACCATTGGCACACAGGGCCTCTGAGCGAGGAAGGAGAGGGCAGGGAGGGCATGTGGTGCCTTCTAGAGTATCTCTGGGGCTGTAGTCTGTGACTAGGGCTGGTGTCCCTGTCTGAGAGAATCCTGGTGTGGAACTAGGGAGACTGTCCCTACCCAAGAATAGCAGGAGCTCAGGGTAGCCTTCCAGCCCATGGTCATTGTTCCTGGGACAGCCTCCAGGCCCTGGGGAAGTTTCCAGCGAAGCTGACTAACTTTACAGTAAAGCCAGCTCCCTCCCCACTGGTGGACTTTGGAGGAGGACAGAGGGGTGTGGACTTCAAGGCCCTGGCTGGGCCTCTCCTGGTGCTGTGCAAGGCACTCGTCCATCCCAGGGGTTCCAGATGTGGCCTGAGGAAGCTGGTGGTGTCAGTGGGAGATTCTCCCCCTCCCTGCTTACACGTATGTGCACGTCTTCATTCCCTCAGGCCTCCTTTTGGGTCAAGTCAGGCTAAAGCAGCCATAATTCTTAGTCTAAGGTCCCCAAAACACAGCAGTGTCAGGGTGGATCCGAGTCAGGGGCTCTGGAGGAGGAGGAGGACCAAGGAAGTGGCAGCAGCAGCTTCACAGGGAGGGGCTGTGGCAGCTCCATCTGGGCCTGTGTCTGGAGAGACCTATGACCTTACTTCCTCAGAGGCCCTTCCAAGCCTGACCCAGAGCTTCCAGGGACCAGGGAGGCTCATCCACCTGTGTGCTGAGCCCCACGCACTGCTGATCCTGGGCTCGCTGGAGGTGTGCCTGGGTTCCCCAGGGCTGCCACGGGGCAAGACTCTGCCTCTGCCTGTCGCAGGCTCAGGGTGCTTGCGGCCACAGCCCTGATGCTTTCATGGATGACTTGGGGCCTCACTGCAACCTCCACAGACTCAGTGCAGGGCAGATCTGTCCAGGATGGAAGGGGCAGCCAGGGGTCTGGAGCATCCCCATGGGTATGGACAGTGACTCAGGCATCTGCCGTCTTTCCAGGCCTCTGTCTGCACAGCCAGGTACTTACCGCAGAAGAAACAGATGTTTGCTGGCCACTGTTTATGCTCTGGCGAGCACTGACAACTCCACCCCATCTGTCCTTTGAGGCCTGAACAGGCACTGGACGTGGTTGTGACAGAGCTGCTCAGCCAGTGAAGCATAGTAGTTCCCAAAATGACCTCACCATGGTCAGTCTGGGAGGCTGGGGGTGGCGTCCACGGACCCCAACCAAGAGCCTTCTCTAGTATACCCTCGGGCGGGTACTTAGAGCTGCAAGGATGTCTCAGGTCATCTGGGCTTTAGTAAAGACCCACCAACTGCTTTAGTAAATACAGTTTTACTGGAGCACAGCCACGCTTGCTTAGCTGTACATCGTCTGTGGATGCTTTTACGCTACAACAGTAGAGTTGAGTAGCTGCAGTAAGAGACCCAAAGTGGCCCACAAATCCCTGAAATATTTACTATTTGGCTCTTTTCCAAAAAAAAATCTGCCAACTTGCTAAGCATGACTTTCTTCCCTTTCCTTCTTTGAACAGTCAGAAAGTTCTTTCAGGGTTCGAAGTCAAATCTCTTCTGCGTCTTCATGAAATATACACAGCCTCCCCCTCATAATGATGACAACTAAAATCCTAGCCCTTTCTCCTCAATGCCCAGAGTATCTCTCTCTTCTGACCTCTGATAATAGGTCATTGTATCTCTGTAATGACTCTCTTCTGAGTTGTTACAGATATCATTTTATCGCTTGACTTGATCCAGGCCCTTGTATTTCCCCTATCCGGGAGAGCTGGACCTCCAGCTGGTCCCCAGTAGAGAGGCGGAACTTGGTATCAGCCAGTCGCGGGCTCTTTACCTCCAGAGGGCATTAGTGCATCCTCCACCAATCACATGAACATAAAACTTTCCACCTGTGATATTTATATATTTTATTTTTAGGTTAGTAAAAACTGTTATTGAGTATTTAATGGGTGTTGAGTGCAGTTTAATTCTCATCCCGTTAGCCCCCTGTGACAGATATGTCTATTCTCTCTATTTTGTACTAAGCCCAGAGAGGTCAAGTGAGTCACCCAGAGTCACACAGCTAGGATGTGGCAAGGTCAGTATTGCCCACCACTGCCCAACACTACCTCTCCACAGTGATCCATTTATAGTTGTTGCAGTGTAGACCTAAAGGGAAAAAAAACAGAAGCAAAATTAACATATATGCTCTGATTAGCAGCAATTACAAGTGGATTTTTAAAGGGAAAAAGAAGAGACAGTATCTAAATTATTTACCAATAATTTACATGAAATAATATAAACAATGGATTGGCTAAAAGTTGTTCTTCATACTACAGATTCTAAGAACCTGAGGATAATGGGTGAGGCGACTAATCAGGAACCAAATGCCTCTAACCTTTAAACAGTTGTCCCTGGGCATGGGGGGAGGGGTGTGACTGAAGTCCCATACTGATACTTGTGCATACCTCACATAGCTCAGATTGCTCTCAGCTCTTTTTCTGTCCTCAGCAGAGAGAGGCTTAGGAGTCACTCAATGAACACTGCGTGGTGCTCTACCCCGAGAGGACAGGTAGCCCCGGGGAGAGACCCTGTGGTGATAAAGACCTGTGGGAGCTCTTGCCGAAGGGTGCATTCCTCCCCTTCTCCTATCCTAATTGTGAGACTGCTTACCCAGAGCCAGATCTCAGTTGGCAGATGGGCCTTACCTCCTGGCACAGAGAAGGGTCCAAGCATCACCTGATGGGACAGGGCTTCTTGGAGGCTGGAGCTGGAGGCCCAGACCACGCTGGGTGCATAAGCCCTAGGATCCACTGGGGAGACATTACTGCTACTGAGATAAGCAGTATTTTCTGCCATGGGACCCCAGAAAAACAGCTCTCAGGGGGCCACAGCTCAGTCTGACACCCCTCTCAGGCTGCTGGCTGGCCATGGGAGGTGAAGTGGGGTGTTTAGGAATGGTTGAGAGAGTGGAGACATCTTGCTAGGGTAGTGGCTACAAATGTGGGTTGTGTCGCCAGTGTGTGCAAAAGCCCAGCTGTAAGGAAAGTGCTTGTCACACCTGTCTGCCACCAGCAGGTGCATCTGTGGGCACAGTATAGCATCTGGTCTGCTTAGGAAATAGGATTCCTATTCCTTCCTGGGGAAGGGGGAGTCAGCACCCTGCTAGGGCTGAAGACTATCCAGAGCCTGTCCTGTGTTTTGGGTCAGTCCTATTGGTATGAGGCTGGATCAGTCAGGTCAGAAGGTAACTGGGGCTGGACCCAGGCTGTGGCCTGGCCTTTGCCAAGCCTCTGTGATGTGCTGTCAGGGTTGACCTTCCTCATGCAGCTCTGTCTCCTGCCACATCAGCTGCCCTCTTTGCCCAGCCCGCAGTCCCCTGGATTGTGGCAGGGCCCAGGCAATGAGGACAATGACATCCTCATATCAAACAAGGTAGGCTAGGCCTTGTGGAAACACGATCGCATTTTGTCTCATTGAATCATCAAGACAACCCTAGAATTATGCTTATTTTATAGAGAAGGAAAGCAGGGCTTAGAGACACTGTTATATTTTTAAGGTTAAATCTGCGACAACCAGGCTGGGCACAGGCTTATAATCCCAGCACTCTGGAGGCTGAGGTGGGAGGATCACTTGAGGCCAGGAGTTTGAAACCAGCCTAGGCAGCATGGTGAGACCCCGTGTCTATAAAAAAGAAATAATCTATGAAGTGTGAAAACCTGGGTTTAAACCAAGTTACAATAACTCTAAGGTCCATATAAGTAGACTTTTGACTCCCAGCCTCACAGGACTTGGCTCTGGAGACCCTGGCATTCTGCTCCAGGAGGAGCTGGCACAGACACTCTTGTAGCTCATGCCAAGGCAGGGTCGTCTGGATCCCTAGCCTTACTCCCACCTCCTCAAAAGGCAGGGCAGGAATCCCAAGGCCCAGGGGTCTGTCTGAGCTCAGGGCCCTGCAGGGTCCTTCCATTGCTGCCTCCCCCGTCTCCCCACCAGCTTTGCTATCTTAGAGCCCGCCTGTGCTTTTCTTTGGAGGCTCCCTGAAGACCCAGGCCTGCCCCCTCACATGGCGTGCCCAGCACAAGGACTTGTTAAGACAAAGAGTGGGAAGGGATTTCCATTTCTGCCATTTCCGTTCGCAGGTCTATGCTTATTCCCCAGCTCTTGGCAGAGGTGTCGTGATTCAGAGGGACATCAGAGCCCCATGTTCGTAGATGCTTGCACAATCACGGCCTGTCTCCCATACTACTAATGCGGTGATCCTAAAGGATCTGCTGCTCTTAAAGGATAGCCTATTGAAGCACCACGTCAGAGTCCAGTGTCCGCGTACAGGTGGAATAATGGACCTGTGCGTGTTCTTTATTCTTCTCAGATTGTGTGTGCTCACCCCCACTCTACATAAGCAGCTCAGCTTCATCTTTTAGGCTCAGCTCAAAGGTCCTGTCCTCCATGCATCCTTCCTTGGTCCCAAATGTTCCTCACACCCTACTCTGACTCCCAAAGAACTTTGACCTTGGCTGTTACAGCCATACTCTGCTTATAATGTACTTGCTCAGGAGTAAACTTCCCCCACCTAGTTCAAGTCCTCTTCAGGGATGACTACTGCTGGGCTCAAGCAGTCCACTTACCTCAGCCTCCTGAGTACCTGGGACTACAGACACTCGCCACACTGCCCAGCTAGTTTTTCTATTTTTAGTAGAAACGAGTCTGGTTCTTGCAGGCTGGTGTCACACACCTGAGCTCAAGCAATCTTCACACCTCCCAGGGTGCTAGGATTAAAGGCGTGAGCCATCGTCTTGACTGACCTCTGACATTGTGCTGCATGGGTCCTTTGCAGCTAGGACACAGGAGCCATCCAGTATTTGCTGAAAGAGAGATGGAACTATAATATGACAAAAGTTGAGAAACCTGGTTCTCTTCCTTCTTGTGTGGTTGGTTTGCCCTTGACTTTTTTGGAAAGCATATTCTACTTAAAAGACATAATAGCTCCCACAGCAGCCAGACAGTCTTTGGCCCTGAAGCATATATGTCATATGCCTCAGGACATGTTGTGTGTGTGGTAGAGAGCTGGAGCCTCATTTCACAGGGGAGAGAGCCGAATCTCAGCCCGGCTGCACAACACACCCACAGCCCTTCCTCTAGCTGCAAAGGAAGTGCTGAGGATTGGGCCACTAATGGGATTCATGATGTTCTGCGTTCTCCCTGCCAGCCTGCTCA
This sequence comes from Otolemur garnettii, assembly GCF_000181295.1. Taxonomy (NCBI): domain Eukaryota; kingdom Metazoa; phylum Chordata; class Mammalia; order Primates; family Galagidae; genus Otolemur; species Otolemur garnettii. The sequence continues at coordinate 7,490,534 of NW_003852416.1, forward strand.
GTGAAGTCTAGTTGGGCATTTTTTTTCTGGACTTCCAGCTCCTTCCACCCAGGGGGATAATCCCAGGTTGCTCCCAGTATATTATATCTGAAAACGTTTGTTTTATTTGTTCATGCCACAGATTCCAGAGCGGAAACAGCTTGCCATCCCAAAGATCGAGTCTCCAGAGGGTTACTACGAAGAGGCTGAGCCTTATGACACGTCCCTCAATGGTACATCCCAGCGGCCAGGGCTTGGAGGGGGTCTAGCTGCTCATCCTGGGCTGGAAGGCAGAGGTCAGTCTGGGCTGCTGTGACCAAACTGAGAGTTTGGGAGTGTGAGCCAAACTGAGAGCAGGCCACAGAGCATCTGCCTTTAGTCTCAACAGGGAGCCAAGACGCATGGCCTATCTACAAGGAGGGGCGAGGGGTGGTCCTCAGTGAGCAGGGTCACTGTGTCTGAGGTTCCCCGTGTTCCCACCTGCACGGTGCTGGATTCAGCACAGAGAGGTGACAGAGGAGAGGTGTGTTGGCCAAGGGGCCTGAGGCCTGGTCAGCAGTGGAGATGGCGGGCAGGCTCAGTCCCCGTGTTCTTTCCTTGGACATGTGCTCTGTAACATGTCAGGAATGAGTCCTGCCATCTCAACACTTAATACGTAGCGAGAGCAGATAGACAACAAAGGACAGAATGTGTCAGTGGTGGTAGGATGAGGGTGGAGGGGGTGGTGTTGTTTGGGGAAGAGAAGGCCTCTCTGATAGCATGACCTTGGGCAGATTCCTGAATGGGAGGGGGAGTGGCCAGGGCAAAGCCATAGGCAGAGATCTGCAGACAGAGGCATGTATGTGCAAAGGTCCTGAGGCAGGGGTACTCTGAGCCAGTGTGAGGAGCAGCAAGATCAGGTGCAGGGGAGATAGGAGATGGAGATAATAGGGACATCCGGGCCTGCTGGTTTTTCTCTGAGACGGACTGCACGTCTCTGGAGGGTTACCGAGTGACTGACCTGACTTAGGTATCAGAAGGATCACCCTGGACACTGCAAACAGGCTGTGCAGGCAGGGCTCACACGGAAACCCTCAGTTCCTGGCCAGTGGTTCTCAGCCTGAGGCCGTTAGATCAGAACTGCTCTCAGGGTGGGGTGGAGATGCCACCACACAGGAAGGCCCCCAAGACTCTGGAGGAAGTGGCTGTGACCTAAGTGTCTAGGAAAGCTGGACTCATCCTTCCCTCTGACCTCCATCTCTTTCTTCCTTCCTGGGTAAAGGGATTTGGAAGCATAAAGCAATTTTCAGATTAAAAGGTGGGGGCCCAGGGATGGTAATGAACTTGGCAGAAGGGAGGCTACACTGGTTCCATAAAGATTAGGACTAGGGATAAGAGGAGACTAGGTTGGTAGAGGACCTGGATTCTTGTCCCCTTCCTCCTTCATGTTTCCCCATGGCCCCCAAGCAGGGGACTGTGTGGGAGGGGAGGGGAGGGGAGGGCCTGTTCAGACAGAGGCTTTTCTAAGAGGCTGGCTTTGTGGGCAGACATCACTGAGCATTAACCCATTGCAATGGGAGGTGTTACCCTCACAGGTCCGGGCTGTGATTTCAGACCAAAGCCCAGGGCGTGGTGTGGCTGTCTGGGCCCATGTTGAAAGTGGGAACAGTGACTCATGTGGTGAGCACCTCTGAGTGTCTTAAGCCTGTCTCTATCTCGGGTGTGGCCGGGGCCAGCAGGGGCCTGCCTCCCAGACGCGCCTGGGGCCTGTTTATGGGACAGATGCCCCATCTTGACACAAACAAGCGGTCAGAAAGACCAGGCTTCCTGGTGCTTGTCTCTGTGACTTCATAGTGGTTGTGGGGGGCGTCACAAGGGCAGCTTGAACTCACTGTGTGGGAAGGGTCAGGACAGCTCTGAGTTGGAGGAAGTCCAGCTGTGGAAATAAATAGCAAGGTGTGGGGGGAGACTGCCCTGTCTTGTCCTGCCAGGGCAAGGCCTGGGGCTGACTTGGGGAGAAGGGGTCACACTTAGCACAGAGGAAGGGCTTTGCCCACGTTGCAAGGTGGCCTGGCCTTAGTTCCTGCCTGCTGTCCCCAGTACCTGTTTAAGTGAGTGACATGCAGGTTGCAGCCCCTTGCTCTAGTTGGTGGGCCAACAGCGATTTTGCTGACTTCCTACAAAAGACCAGTGACTTGGATTCTTGTCTTGCTTTGCTAGCTGTGTCCCCAGTGGCTCAGGTTCCTCTAGTCCAGGTAAGCATTTAGCGAGTGTCCTGACAGCCTGTGCTGGAGATATTGAGGTCTGTCCTGCTTGCCTGAGACATCAGATACTTCGCTGATGGTGTCTCATACTCAGGCTGGAGATATTGAGGTCTGTCCTGCTTGCCTGAGACATCAGATACTTCGCTGATGGTGTCTCATACTCAGGTTTCAGTTATACATGATGAAAACCTGCTTCTCCCCCACAGAGCTGGTCAGCGTGGGCGTTACTTATCCTCATGGCCTTAGGTGCCCAGGCTGCATCCATGTTTGGATTGGCCACCCTCTTGGACCCCAGAATCCTCTGCAAAGAAAGAACAGAGCACCCCTATCAGTTTCTTAGAACCACCAGTCAGAGTAATGTAACACATTAGTTCTGCCCACATTCCATTGGTGACAAGTGCTAACCGCTGGCAGGCAGGGAGGCAGCCATGTTACCCCGTCTGGGTCCCTCTTCTGCGGCTCTGCACTCAGTGTTCCTCTCTTCAACTCTTCTCTCTCCTCTCGCCTCTGTCTGTGCTTCTGAATATCATGCAGGTCATTCTGGCAGATTTCTCCCCACTGGAGTCCCCAGATGGGTGCAGGTGCCTGAAGGAGTCATTTACGCCACAATCACCTTGGGTACTGCTTGTCTCCAGAGTTGGAATGTCGGAGATCCCTGCCTGCTGCCTGGGTCTCAGATGGGTGCATGTCCCACAGTGGCCCCTGACCTCTGCCTATCCTTGTGTGTGGGTCCTGCATGTGCATGCCTGTGTGCCATCTGTCCAGAGAAGTGACTTCCTTTGCCTTCCTTGGACCCCTGCCTGTGTTTATTGGAACATGTCGCTGAAAGACCCAGAGTATGTGTGGTCATTCTGCCCTCAGTCCCTGAGGACATCCTACAGGGCACAGTGGGGTGCAATTCACCTGGGGATGGCAAGCATGGGGTGGAATTAGCTGAGCATTCTTAAACTCTTCAGTCTGCATGCTCTGAAAGCCAAGTGTCTGTTTTAAGAATATCCTGCATTTATGGTGTGCTATGATTCGTCTTAGGGAGAAATAAAAAAAGAAAAAATTCTTCCCCATTTGCCTACATTTCCCCCAAGCTCCTCCAGGAGTATGATTTGCTGTTTGTAGTTGGCTCCCTGATGCCTCCATGGACGGCAGTGGGCAGGTGTCAGAATCCTTCCTGAAATACGGGGGCAACCCCAGAAGCACAAAGCAGTGGGCATTACCCACAGTCTTCACATTAAATGCTGTAGTCTCCCTCTGTTAATTTTTTTTTTTTAACCAATGCAAGAATCCCAGTGACATTAGAAATTTTACTTATTACACAGATACTACAATACTGACAATGAAGAAGAAATCTTTACTATGACCCTGATCCTACTGCCCCATGAAATCAACTATTTCACTATTTTGAGCTCTCTCTGTTGCCGTACAGTGCTGATCTATTTGCATGCATAGTTCTAATTGTGCTATTACTCCTTATCATGGAATCTTAGGGAATTTTTCACGTTGCGGACTAGTTCTTAAGGTTTACTTGATTGCACGGTATGTTCCTAAGCGGACGAAATCATCATTTAATCACCTAGTCTCCTTCTGCTGTTAAATAGTAACTTCATGAAGTTATATATCTTAATGCATGTAACCATTCTTCCTCTTTTTTTAAAAAAACTAATTTCCTAAGATAAACTCCCAGGACTGGGATTATTGGATCAAAGAATATGGGTGGTTTTAATGGCTCTTGAAACAACAGACTCCCAGCCTACTTTCTGAAAGGCTTGTGTTAATGTACGTTGCCACCCACAATATGAAACTTTAGGGTTCCCCACTGGGTAGTACTGCTATTTTCAATCTTTGGGTATTTAATAAGTATAAAATTATAAACCATGCAAATTTTTTTGTTAAGCCATAAAAAGGAGTACTGCCATGCTGCTTTTAAAGAAAACTGATATTAAAATATTTAAAGTGTTATTACAACACCAATAAAACACATTTTCATTGGCAGCATAACTGCAATAACTTGCAAGGGCCATGTTCTGTTTTCTTAGATCCTCATTCAAATGTGGTTCTGCTGTGCAGGGACCTAGCTATGCAGGTAAAGGGGCTTCTGGAGTCTTCTGAGAAGCCTAACGGGCCCATGGGCTGACCCTTTTCTGAAGGTGTCATGGGGATAACATGAAAGGGGACATCACTAAGCCTGACTCCAGGGGGCAGAACAAGGTCTGCTGTGCAGACACCACAGGGAGATGAATGTCGAGTCCGTTTTCTGACTGTTAGGGCTGCCCAGGAATGGAAGGAAATGTCTTATGATCGAGAAGTAGGGAGCTCCCCGTCCACGGGGAATTCAGGCAAAGCATCAGAGTTATAATAGACAGTGTTTTTGTGCTGAGCAGGCGGAGGGCTGAGATCCTGAGGTTCCCCTTTCTCCATGCTCAGCCTTTCTGAGATAGATGGATAGATAGGTGGGTGGGTGGGTGGCTAGATGGATACTCTAGGCGGGAATCGAGCAGTGGGGTCAGGGAACAGAACAACTCTTGCAGGGTGGTGGGGGCAGAAACTAGAAAGTGAGGCCGGGGAGAGTGTACAGAATCATCTGCAAGTCTGTGCTCAGAACAACAAAACCAGGTTGGCCCGTTGCCAGAGGAAGAGGAAGGGGGCAGGTTAGAAACAAGGTAAAGGAGCTACGTTCTGCCAGGAGGTGTTCAGTGCAGGGGAAGAAGAGGCTGTCAGGGACAGAAGTAGATTTTTAAAAAGGGCCATGACTAGGAGAGGGTATTTGGGGGCGAGAAGGTGGCCCCTTCATCAGAAACCACCTTCTGCTGAGGTTTATTCGCCTTTTACTTCCGAGGAGCTAAAGCCCCTTCCCTGACCTGGGGCAGAGCCAGGCCCTGCCAGGTGGATGCCTGTCAGGGGCCTGCCATGGCTCTGATGGCCCTCAGAATGACAGAGCGCCAGGCCTGGGAGAATCCAGAATTGTCCCCACCACACCCATTCATGCTTCATTTGAGGACACAGGGGCCCCGAGTACAGGAACTGCCTTCTCAGGGGCAGTGCTGTCTTCTCAGGGGTTCCTGTGGAGTCCGAGATGGCAGGATTTGAGGAGGACATGGGAGAGACTTCTGGTTTTGAGTTATTTATGTTTTGTGGCTGGAGACTGCATCCCAGAAGCTTGGCTGAGGGGGTTGGGGCAGGAGAACCAGTCCTGGCTTGTGGCTGGTGGCCGCTGGTCTGGTCTGAGGGTGGGTGTTGTGGCCTGGGCTGCTGCTGGTCCTGCCTGCTGCCCACTGCCCTGCCTGGTGATGCTGGCTCAGGACTGTCCTCTGTCCGGTGGCTGTTGACCAAGTTTTCCTTGCAGAGGACGGAGAGGCCGTGAGCAGCTCCTATGAGTCCTACGATGAAGAGGACAGCGGTAAGGGCAGGTTGGCTCCCTACCAATGGCCCTCACCTGAGGCCAGCATCGAGCTGATGCGTGACGCCCGCATCTGTGCCTTCCTGTGGCGCAAGAAGTGGCTGGGGCAGTGGGCCAAGCAGCTCTGCGTCATCAAGGACACTCGGCTCCTGGTCAGTCCACCCATGTCATGTCCAAAGGAGGGAAGGGAAGGGGGACGGGATGGGGCCTGATGCTAGGGCTTTCCAGCCTTTTCCCAGCTGAAGTTGTGTGCAGGATTCTGCGTATATGGACAGGGCTTCTTGTGTGCTAGAAAGGTCTAGGGCTTTTCATCAGGCTCTCAGAGTGGGCTCTGATTGCCATTGCTTCCCTTCCCCATCCTATCCCAGCCTCTGTATTTGAGAGAGACACGTCTTTCTGTCTTCTGGTCCTTCCTCGTAGCCTGACCACTGGATCCCTGTCAGGGGTCCCCTAGCTCATCCCCAGCCCCTAGAATCCCAGCCTCAATTCTGGCTACAGCTTTCATTTTTGCAGCACGAGAAGCATTGATATCTTCTCAGTATTGGCAGTATTTTTGAATTATTGATTATAAGGGAAGATTCTTAAAGAATCTTCTGATAACAGTGTTGTCTCCTATTTTATATTCAAATTCCCAGTTTTATGTCCCGATTTGAAAGAAATGAAATTATTATAAACACCTTTCTTTCATGGTTACAAGGTGCTCTTCTCTGTGCAAAGGTCATTTCAGGTAATCCTGTTAGGGACCCTGCACAGACCCCCATTTTACAAGTGGGGAACCAAGGGCAAAGCCTTCTCTCTGGCAGAGGAAGACAGTCCCTTCCTTTCTTTGCTAACACATCACCTTAGTATTTATGCCACAGGCATCCTTTGCTAAGGAAGCCAAGTGAGAAATGCAGAGAGGTGGAGAAAAGGTAGAAGTTTGCTCCACCTTGGGTACATGAAAGGTGTCCACAGAGGACATGTTTTAGGAGCCCACAGGCCTAGAGCAAGTTAGAGCCATTTGGATAGCAAAGTCCTGGAATATCCCTAGCTGAGGCTGCTGAGGAGGAAGCTTAGAGGAGAAAGTGACAATCTGATGATAAGAGTTGCTCACATTGGAGGTTAAGCCTCCAGCCTGCTTTGGGGAGTCCGACCTCTTAGTCTTTCTGGGTAAAAGCAGGGCTCTCAGTAGGTCCTGCAGTACCCCCTCCTTTGTAGAACCTGCCTAAGTCTGGCAAAGACGTGGTATCCTGTCTCCTTTCTTCCAGTGCTATAAATCCTCCAAGGACCATAGCCCTCAGCTGGATGTGAACTTGCTGGGCAGCAGTGTCATCCATAAGGAGAAGCAAGTGCGCAAGAAGGAGCACAAGCTGAAGATCACGCCCATGAACGCTGACGTGATCGTGCTGGGCCTGCAGAGCAAGGACCAGGCTGAGCAGTGGCTCAGGGTGAGGGGGACACCAGGCCGCAGGGGCAGGTGTGGGAGGCTCCTGGATGTGGCTGCCACTTTACTAAAGGGATGGATGATTTGGTCAAGGGCAGAGGGTCTGTGATCCTTCAAGTTCCCTGGGCTTCCTGCATCCTGCATGGGAGCAACCCATCACAGAAATGGGTCACAGCACTCTGCTGCGGGGGCTAAAGACTTCTCAGTGGCCTGGGGCTGAGGCTAGAATCCACTTACCCACCAGCCTCCTTATTAAGGAATAGATGTCACTGCTGTGTGGTACGTGTTTACCACAGACAAAGGGCATTTAGCAAATTTAATCCACCTAAACATGCTGGGGGTATCTGGGCAATGTTAGTGTCCCTGTTATATAGGGTAGAGATTGAGGCTTGGATCAGGGTCACCTGGCAAGTGAGCGGCAACACTGGATTTCAGAGCTAGGGCTGCCAGACCACAGTGCCATGCTGTCTACCATCACCAATGCCCGGGATCAGGTCATTGGTGGTGATAGACAGGTGTGCGCTCAGCTATGGTGCAGTGATGATGACGGGGAGGCCTCCCTGCCCCACACTGAGGCCAGCTTCACAGATTTCCATGGGGGTGGGGTTCCTGAGAGACTAACACACTCTGAAAGACCATGCAAGCCTGGGCGCTTAAGAGCCAGGCTCTGGGTTTAAATCCTGTCTTCACCCCACTTTAACTGAGTGATGTGGGATTGGTTCTTTTAATGCACACAAAGTGCTTAGCACTATGCCTGGTACACACTGAGTGTCCAGGAAACTCGGACAGGACAGAGGAGACCGCTGAGCTCAGGGAGAGCTGGTGGCTTGTCCTGGACTGTGGAGCTGACTAGGGTCAGGGCTCTGGGCTGCCGGTTTGGTTTTTGATTCTCTTTTCTCACCCTGGTCTCCTGTATCTATGCCAGCCTTCCCTGTCTTCACCTACTATGCACACGTGTGCATGTACGTACGTATGCATGTGTGTGCAAACACATTTGTGTGCATATGCGCGCACACACACCTCCTCTTGAGCTCTGTTCCCAGTGTTAATCTTCTGCCTGCTTGGACCCACCTGTCCTTCCCTGACCCCCAGCCTCCCTCCACAAATTCTCACACCCTCTTCCTGAGCCCCCATAGTCTCTGCCGGTGGTTTCAAAGACAGGAATGTGTTCAGAAGGCGCCACTTCTCTGCGTCCAGCCTTCATAGGGAGGCCCTTTTCACCCACTCAGATGAGTGCAGGGTGGGCTGGGATGGAAATGCCACTTGGGGAAGCTGCCCACGCGTGCGGGTGGGTGAGGCTGGTCAGCCTGCCCAGTGGGCTCACCACCCAGCTGCCTGCCTTGGCCTGTGTCCCAATTCTGTATAATTCTGCAGTAGCTGTGCCCAGGGTGGGACAGATATATGATAATAAATGACAGGTACTGACTACGGGATAGGGGTCCTGGACAAGGAAGTCACAGAGAAGCTGAACCTCCCCACATACCCATACATCTTTGGGCCTGAGCTCCCAGCCCAAGGGTGCCTCCCCTGGGCAGGGACGTCCATGTATTTAGGCCCCTAATAGGGGCAGTAGCAAACCTGCCCGCCCTGTGCCAGGTACTTTATACGAGTCCTCGCAGCCACACTGTGGCATAGGTGTTGTCCCAGCTTACAGATGTTGTGACTGAGGCTGAGGCCCAGGGGGCCTCTGGGTGGGAGTAACTGTCTCAATGCCGACCCCAAATAAAGGCATCCTGTGCTCATTTGCGTGGAGCTTTGTGGGGAGCTTTGGCCTTACAGGCCAAGGCCAAGGAAATTGGGCTGGTGCTGGACCCCTAACCTGCCGACTCCAGTGTCCATGACGCTGTGTCGTAGATTCAAGGTGGACCACAGTCCTGACCTGCAGTCAATCTGAGAAATGAGAAATGCCTTAAGTTTCCCTGCCCCATAGCACACTTTCCTTTGTTCTTTGCCTCTTATGATTTTAAACCCATTTCCACAAACTGCTCTAGGCAGAGACTGGAAAAGAAGGATCCTTAAAAATCCACCCTTGCATCTGGCCCAGAACGGGCTGCCATTTACAAGGCCTCTTCCCAGAGGAGTGAGGGTGGACAGCAGCAGGGATATCTGGGGAGCCAGTCGTGAGTGCCAACAGCCTGCAGGCCTGCTCCCCAAGCAGCACAGACAAGCCCCCAAAAGCCAGGCAACCACCAGTGAGAGCAGTTGTTCATCACACCCACAGCAGAACAGCCTCCCTGCCCAGAGTGGTAGCAGGAAGGGGACCAGGGAGGCGAGGTTTGGCTGCTCTGGTCATCCTTGGGCTTTGCCACAAAGGCCCCCTGGTCTTCCCCTGAACTCCTGGGAGCCTGCAGGGAGGGGCTAAACAAATAAGCCCTCCCCTCGGCCGGCCTGGCCCCAATAGGCCTCAGCCTACATGCAGGCCCGGGGCCAAGGCAGGGGGTGGGGCTTCATTTTTTGGACATAAAACATCTCCCTACCTCTGTCCCTTTTCTCCTGACCTGGAGGGGTTCCCACGGGGGCCTCTGCTGACACTTTCCTCTTGCTCAGGTCATCCAGGAGGTGAGTGGCCTGCCTTCTGAAGGAGTATCCGAGGGAAACCAATATGCCCCAGATGCCCAGCGCCTTAACTGTCAGAAAGTAAGCTGCTTCTCTCCAGCCTAGAGGGAGGGTTCACGTCTGTGTTTTCTCCATAAAAATTAAAAGTGTAAAATAGGAGCTTTGTTTTTGCATTTCAGCCCAATTAGAAACACACAATGCTTGGATAAGAGCAGTCACTTTAGCTTGGCAGGGAAACAGATGAAACTGATACAGACCTAAAGTATTTTCTTGCTCCAGGGGGAAGCTTTATTGGAACACAATCACCTCTAGCCACACTCGGGAGAGGTTTATTTTATGAGGCTTTTCCTTCCCACTTACTCCCACAGAGGGGGCCTCTGGGTGAGAGTAACTGTCTCACTGCTGACCCCAAATAAAGGCATCCCATGCTCATTTGCGTGGAGCTTTGTGGGGGAGCTTTGGCCTTACAGGCCAAGGCCAAGGAAATTGGGCTGGTGCTGGACAAAAATAAGATTATTACCTTTAGGGTCTCATTTCCTGTCCCTGAAGGTGCCTTGAAGCCTGGGTGTGCACAGAACAGCCAGAGGATCACCGGGACTCATTCTGAGGCCCCCACCCTGGCAGGGAAGAAAGCAGGAAGCACAGAGAGGGCTTGAGCAGAGAGGGCACAGGCCGTCCCATATGGAGAAATACCACAGACCTTCCAGAATAACTTCAGAGGAGCTAATATTTTTGTTGTCTCATTCATTCCTTGGCCACTGATAAGAAAAGCTGGGGTGAATCTGGGTTTTCTTCACATTGGGGTGTGAAACAAGAGCTGTCCCTAAAGATTTAGCGTGTAGGGCTTCCCTGGCCAGGTGCCACAGCCCTAGAGCTTGTCCAGGGCTGGTCCTATTGCTTTGGAATCCATCTGCTGGTTTTCTAGAGGTCTTGGGTAGGCGGTTCCCTAGAAGAAGCTTGACTGGAATATTCTGAATGCTTCTCATTCTAACAGCAGCGGCAGCTACACCTTTGTAGGGCTTATCTGTAGTCCCCAACACCACTGTGATTGCACACTGGGATATTGTCCCTACCTGACACACACAGGGTGAAGCCCAGGAGGCTCCATTACCTCAGGCACTGGCCTGGCTGCAGAGGGAGCACAGACAAGCTGGCCCTTCTCTGAAGCTGACATTTTGCTAGAATAGCGAGCTCTCAAAAGACTTGCTCACATTCCCAGTATTGGTGGTTCCCAACTTCATTAGGGATGTGGACCCTCCTGCCACCTGAGGCAGTCTGCCTGCCCCTCCCACTGGCTGCAGGCCAGTCACACCAGGTTAAGCAGCCTTTGGATAACTTGAGGAAGATGGGGAAGGTGCTCTAGACTGGGGCAGGGGCCTTCAGGCAGGGAGAGGGAGGGCAGGGACTCCACAGAGCCCCAGAGGGAAGTTGGTCAATGTCTAACTTGCTATTTGGCTAACTACTGAGGGTTTGGTCAGGAACCTCTGGGATATACCCAAGAGCCTAAACTTATAGTCTCCATGCCAGCAATCCCCATCCGTCCGTCCGTCCATCCATCCATCCATCCATCCATCCCTCTCTCTCTTTTCTACAGCCAGATATAGCTGAGAAGTACCTGTCAGCCTCAGAGTATGGGAGCTCCACAGACAGCCACCAGGAGGTCCCAGAAACCAAAGATGGTAACCACACTATGGATCCCCTTTCACAGTTGGGAGGGAGAGGGCATTTCCAAAGGAGAGACTCGGCTGTCCGGCTCAACTCTGATGGGTTTTAGCAGCTGGTTTTAACATGGCCTCCAATGAATAAACTACTTGGAAATAACTATCACAGATAGATTCAGGGAAAAAGGGGAGATGGCCAAATCAAAGTGAAGTTTTATGAAATTCTGGGGATAGAATATTCTTTCATCCTTCTTCTTTGCTAATCCAATGTCAAATCTCTTTGAGCCGGTATCATCTATAGAGTTTCAGTGATGACATAGTCTATAAGAAGTGTGTGAGGCCATCTTGAGTGTGTGGCTTTAGAGATACTTGACCCCCTGAGGACCCTGGTTGGGGGCAGATGTGTGTGCACACATTTGTGCATGTGAGCATCGTGGGGGAGGAATGGGTGGATGTGGGGATGGCTTTGCTACTTTTCCTTCTCTCGTGGGCATGGGGGTGGACGGCGTGCAATGCCAACTGCTTCTCTCTCATCTTGATAGTCAAGAAGAAATGTTCTGCTGGCCTCAAACTAAGCAACCTGATGAACCTGGGCAGGAAGAAGTCCACCTCGCTGGAGCCTCCGGAGAGGTCCTTTGAGACATCCAGTAAGAATCGTAGCCACCCCTAGGACCAGAGGGCTCATTCCCTGGGCTGAGCCTGTCTCCGGGCAGGCGAGAGCAGACGGTACAAGCAGAGCATTGCAGGTGTTGCTTTAAACATCACTGGGGATGGACAGCACATAGTCCCAGGTCCCTCTTTGATTTTCACTGCGGGTAGTTCTTTATGCCTAACCAGATGCTTGCTGCCATGCCGGATCCTTGTGGAAGTGAAGGATAACTGACAGGTGTTCTCCTAGTGTTCTTTCAAAAATGATGTTCATGCGATCTCTGTTTATGGAGTATAACAGGCAGACTGTTAGGAAGAGGAGGCCAAACAGAGGGCAAGCACAGTCTGAAGATCTTGCAGCCCAAGGGAGAAGATGGCTTTATATCTATCTTTGCAGCTCTAAGGGCTCAGGGACAGAGAGAACCTTTGCTGCTGGGCAACCAGACGGAGGTGGGGGGGCTCTGTCCTGTGCACATGCCAGGCCTGGTCATACCTTTGCCCAAAGCCAGGTACTACCCACCTTCAAAGGGCCTAGCTACTGACACTATGGGGAAAAAATGTACTGCGAAATTCACAGCCCCCCTCCCCAGAAGATAAGACCTGAGGCCTGCCAGGTTCTGAAGCTGAGCCTCCAGGGCAGATTCTCAGAGGCTCAGAGGGGATGCCAACCTCTAACACCCTTGGGCACCCATGGTCTCCTGTCACCAACGCCCTTCTTGCAGGTGCCTCTCCTCCCACAGATACATCTTCTGCAGGTGCCTCTCTTCCCACAGGTGCATCTGCTCCTACAGATGCACCCCCTCCTGCAGGTGTATTTGCTCCTACAGGCATACCTCCTCCTACAGGTGCACCCCCTCCTGCAGGTGTATCTGCTCCTACAGGCACACCCCCTCCTATAGGTGCACCCCCTCCTGCAGGTGTATCTGCTCCTACAGGTGCA